>NW_009621685.1:0-8271 GCF_000690535.1 Cariama cristata
AGGCATCTTTGTGATGGCTTGTCTGATCCTTGTTGAGTTCACAACATGAGCAGCAAATACTGTTTAGCAAATCAAGAAAATGAATAGCTGGAGCGTTGCTCTGAGCTGCTTGCAAATCAAAACCTGAAGCTGCGGGTGTGAATCCATGCAACCCGAAAGCAATCCTGGACCTGTGTTGGTTTTGAGAAACGTTCTGGTGAAACGATGGATTAGGCCTTGTGGTGTGTATAAAACAGAAACAAAACAAGCTCTGCCAGCAGGAGTCGAACAATTCATTAGTATAGCAATGGATAACAAAAAAAAGGTTTCTATGGTAGCAGCAAAAAAGAAAGATTTGCACTAGAAAGGCTGGAGGTTTGCTGCTAGGTTTGTTTTGTTTTGTTTTGTTTTGTTTTCTGTGACCTTCTACACAAGCAAACAAGAGTCAGACTGACTGCCCCGATAACAGGTACGGCAGAAGCAGTGCCTGTATCCCACAATAGGCTTCTTGCTAAACGAAGCCTAACTGGGTTCAATTGCTAAAAGGCCATCATTGCATTATTGTTCCATGTTAAGCAGTCACTTAGATAACACTAACCGAATAACACTAACACTAACAGTGCTGACACTTCGGCTTGTATTGCACTCCAGAGAAGCAAGACTGGCACATTCAGACTCAGTTTTCCACCACGACCAAGAGAAGCTGAACTCCAGCTGGTGGTGAGTGGTAGATGATCAGTGACCACCTTGTCTCTTAGAGAGGGCTCTGGATTTGGCAGGTGGCAGAAGTGAGGCCCCATGGAATCTCCTGCCCTAGACAGTCCCAGATTTCCCTGTCAGCTGCAGGCCACGCAAATGGTGGGTGAGGCTCTAATGAGCGGCAGGGCGCCTTCAGCTGCCCACCGTGCCTGAGCCTGCTCCACCACCTTGCTGGCCACGACGGACTTGTCTGGAGAGAGAGCAACTAGATGGAGGGCAGAAACTCCTGAAGGAGGCTTTTCATCAGTGCCCACTGGCCGTTCCTGCATGCTGGCAACCTCAGTTTCTTTCCATCTGCAGAGTGAACACCCATGTTTTCACACCAAGTCCCATATTGCAGAGCATGCGAACTCTTAGAGCCACTGAATACCAGCTCATCACCTGCTCCTCTAACACCGTGGGCCTGGAGCTGTCACAGGATGATTCAGCTGAAGGTTAAGCCACCTCACCTGCTTATTACTGCATGTTTCTGCTGCCTCGCCACTAGCAAACTTGCTATCCAGTGGTGTCAGATGCACACTTACTGGGGGTGGCATCACAGCACTGATCATCAACTAGCGCTAGTCAACGGGAACAGAGAGATCTTTTCCTGAGCAGTTATTATACACCTCCGTAAGGTAACAGATACAACAGTGCTCCAAGGCTGGCCTTACAAAAACACGGAAGACCATTTTTTTTATTCAAAACAAGCTGCCTCTCCACTACTGGCTCAAAACAGTCTCTTTCCTCCAGCATTCCTTCATGTCAGGAAAGTCTGCGCTGCTGACATTTTAACTTGTGGTGCATGCGACTGATTTTGGATAGTCTGTGGGATGGAGGTAAATGCCAAACTCAATAAGGCAATGCAGGTCAGGAATTATTCTCCTAAGACCATCAGAGCCAGATTTAAGGATCAGCTCCAGTTTGCAAACCCTATTGCTCTAATGTGGCTAGGTAGCACCATGAAGCCATTACATGGGAAATACTTTGCTTTTCAACGAAACAAAACATTTCTGTTCGGATGCTTCCTAAGTGAAGAAAGGGCCCTGTCAGGGTAATGAAGTGCTTAATTAAAAGTACACTCAGACATGCAAATGGCCTTGGATGCTCCAAGAGAAGTATTTTTAAAGCCTTGTCAAAGCTTTAACAAAACAGTTCTTGGGAGCCCTTATTAACAAAGCAATGAAAGATAAGGCAGTAAATGTTAATGAGTAAAAGCCCTAGACTTACCTCAGGGTAAGACCATTCTGGTGAATAATCTGTCACCATGAACAAGCGCCCACTCTGCTGTAGCAACCCCAAAGTGCCTTGTGCTGCAGCTGCTGAGACCACCTCAGCCACATGCATGTACGCCATCGTGCTGGCTCCGTTCTCTGTGCTGCTGAGTTGCATGTTGTTTTGCTGAGGACTGCAGCAAGGAATGCACATTTCAGCTTGGTTGTAGGTTGCTCTGTTGCTGTCTTCAGCCTGAGACAGTCCGGCACTGTCACCTGACACCAGCTGATGTCCATAGAGAGCATTGCTCCCACCTTCTACCGATATGAAATCGTTAATTAGATCAGAAAACTGGTTGCTGAAGGAGATGTCAAAGTGGTCCAAGTTAAGCTCCATGTTGGAGGAGTTATTTAAGCTGGGATGGGCCACAGGATAGAGTCCCTGTACCATGTTTCCTTGGAGAATAGGGAGATTATTCCCATTCCTGATACCCCCATTGGCCTCAGGCTGCAAGTAGTGTTCCGTGCTGCAGGCTTGAAGATCCCCTGATTTCAGTAGATTTTCGTTCCCTTCTGCCTGCTGGGAGGTCTCCATGGGAACTTCAGCTTCTGCAGTCATAGCCTGGAAGTTTGCTTGGAACTGCATGAGCTGGAGAGAAGAGGTGGACTCTATTCTGGTTTCCACTGTGCCATTACAGTTGGAAGTGGTTTGGGACGAGGACTCTGTTTTCACACTGGGGATTCCTAACGTGTTCACAAATGAGCCACTTGTGTCATTCAAATTGTTGTGAGTGTTTTGCTCAAGGGGAAGAGGTTTGCTGGCATCCTGCAGAAAGAAGCTGGGGGAAGGGGTCTGATGAACGTGAGGGCTCTGGACGGTCTGATTGAAGCTGGAAGAATAGTCCTTGTTGGAGTCAATGGCACTGAAGTCCATCTGCTCCAGGGTGGTACTTGGGCTCAGACCTCCTCCAGATGGAAGCAAACCTGAACCAGTAGTGAGGGTGAGAGTGTTAGATGCAGAAGTGGAGGAAAATGCTTCTTTGGACATCTGTTGTTCGAAAGATGTGTCCTCAGTTTTAATTTCTTTTGTGAGGGTTGTATTGAAGTTGAAGCTACGTTCTGTTGTGGGTGACTGCCTTATGTTGGTACTGATGCTGTCACTTTTCATACCTCCTCCACCATAAGTCTGCCCTTGCTTGGGATTGTTAAGAAAACAGTCTGGGTCAAAATTCATGGTGGTTTCTGGAATTTTTCTATTTCCATCTAAAGTTGTGGAGAGCACAAGTTCCTCAGAGACAGTGCTGGGTAGCATCGACAAGCTCTCCGAACTGCCGGTTGTTGGAAAAGCAAATTTGTGTCCATCTGAACTCACAGCAAGTACCAGTCCTTGTGCAGCTGCATCTGAGGACAGAAGGTGTTGATTTGGGCCGGAGGTGGGTGACATGGTATACACAGCTTCACTGGTGACTTCTGACATAAATACGGTGGCACTTTGTGACAAGCTTCCCATAACTGATGCTACAGCCATACTGGACACCCCAGTGACGGCCGGGCTATCCGCCATATCCGGGTCGCTATTTAATCCACTGCTGATGGACACGGGAGAATTCTGAGTCGTGTCAGGGACCTCCACCTGGTTGGTGGAAGAAACCTCAGTGCTGTTTTGATGGAGCAACACTGGTTTCGCCACTTTGCCGTTCCTCTTCTCTCGGCTGGAGGCCTTGCCATGACTGTGCTCGTTCTTGCCTTCAGAGACATCATTATTTTGTACCTCTGAATGAGCGCTGTACCCACCTGTCCTTGGTTCGACCTTTGGTGATATGATGCGATGTTTGGCACTGTTACACTTGTGATGCACACTGCTTCCTGCCCCTGTGCCAGAAAACAACAACATTTGCCGCTCAGTAAATACAAAATTAAGACGATAATAGTTGTGTATCTTACAGCTGTAGCAAAGGAGAGCAGTGCTTACGTGCGAGTGTGTGTGAGAGAGCGAGCGAGCACACACAGGAGAGAGTAAGAAGGACCTTGGAAATAAAATTAATTTCTCGCCAGTGCCAGATTTACAGCTCCCTTTCTGTCTAATGCATAGAACCATTGCGTGCAATGACAGCGACCTCAAAACAGGTGCGCGTGCACCTTTCCCCTTACCCTCCATAGCACCTACACCCGTCCTCCCTGCCCTGATCAGACAACACTTTAGGAGGAGAGGAAATGGCATCTGCGACAAGTTTTGGAGTTATGGAAATGTGCCCGATCTCAGCGCAAAGTTTGCAAAGCGAGGGCTGTTGCTGTCAGCTGTGACAGGGAGAGGGTTTCTGCCTCACAGGCCCTGTTTCATCTGCACCGCGGACAAGACCTCAGCCCTCTGTGACACAGATGCTTGGCTCTTCACGTTGGCTGATGTCGGGTGGTTTGACAACTGCTCTCGTGGGTTGGATGCTGACTGGTAATCTGGAGGTGACAGATGCCATATCATGTTCCTGTCCCTGGCGTCACCCTGCCGCCTAGATTGCAACCCTAATCTTCTTGTCATCATTGTGTCTATTACAGCTGCCAATCAAATCACTAAAGAAGTAGTACCTTAGCCAGCACAAAGAAAGCTTTCCCTCCCACAAGGATGGCGATGCGCTTCTCTTGTTGTAAGCCGTTCATATGCTGACAGATAAACATTTGTACTTCGAGAGGTCGCATGCGGAGTGCATGATTAGTATTGGAGCGGCTGAAGAACGCTCAAGCAAAGGTCACCAGAAGACAACCCTCCATGGAGTTCAGCCAGCTGGCACCTTTACTGGCCCAACAGAACATGAACATCACCCAAGTTCCTGGGAGCTTGGAAATCAGGTAGGATGAAGTAAACAATTCTGTCTACAAAGGCATCTTAGACACAAACTCTGGTGCATGGACTGCTTTTGTTGTTTAAAGAACAGCCCATGAATTTTTGATGTTTCTTTCCTTAATTGATTCATTCTCCCTAGAATGAGGTAAGAACATTAATTATGGTACTGTATAATGACTACAGGAGGAAAGAAACCTCCTCCTTATAGCTAATGACTACAACTATAAATGCCATCTTCTGGGTAACATAAAGCGTCCGTGTAGCTGCTGCAATTTGCTAAATCTTTTGTTCCTTGCCCTTGAAGGGGAACTTCTCTATTATGTGCTCAAGATTTGAATCAGGTCACTTGAAGTAGTTCAGGACAGTGCTTTTGAGACTAAATGCAATATTAAATCTCTCTATTCTCCTAGGTATAGCGATGAACAGGAGCAAGGGAGAGGCTTTCACGCTGCCGTCTTTGTGGATGACAGTAAGGAATTGGGAATGTATGTGTCAATGTGCAAGCCGTTACAAAACAAACCCATACTGTTACGTTAAAAAGCGTGCAGCAGACTTAGCACAAGACAAAACATCAAAGGGAAGAATAAAAGGATTCATGTTCAGATCTGCAAGCCGGGATCAAATGCTGAGCCTTAAGGGCTGAATTTTAATCCAAACTCAGGTATTTCAGAGGTCATCATTCTTACTTAAGTCTTGATTGTATAATGCAACTGCCCAAAAAAAGAAGAAAAAAACAAACCCTTTGAAGCACTGACAGCTTTCCTTTATAAATTTTGCTAAAGACTAATTAATGTGTCATATATTTTACTTGACCAAAGTACTAGGAAGGGGTGGCTATAAAGCAGATGAGTTGGAAAAGTGAATCACTCAGCTTCCCACTCTCTCTATAAAATGCTAATACTAAAGATGATTTTTCTTGCTCTGGTAGTCTCACTCAAAACAAAGCCATCTTTTTTAACTAGAAAGAAATCTCCTGTATTTTCATGATACCTAAATAAAACCTGTCTTATCCCGGTGATACCTTGTAATTAACTACCTGAGCCCATTTTCTTCAGCAAAGTGGGCTGCAGGTAAGGAGTTCAGATGGTTAAGTTAGAAGAACATTAAATTTTAGGGGTTCGGTAACAAAATTTGAGCATGTAGAAGAGAATATGTCTTTTTGAGCAGGTCACATATTGACAGCATTTATTAGAACTTGCATGTTACAATGTGTTGACCTTTTTTCCAGAAGTTCCAGCTGCATTTTTTTATGCTTAAGACTTCTTCTGTCACCTCTGAATTCATTGTGTCTCAACATTTCACGATACAGCATTTTTATCACTTTGGTACTACAAACCCTACTCCAAGTCTGGATTAATCTGCAATCAATTTTGTGCCCTCCCATTTTGTGCACTCACCCAAGGTACCAGTGCAGAGACAGTTGTGTGTCCGAGGCTGCGGTTTGGTCTGGTGACTATCGAGGATCTGCTGCACCAGCTGTTCCACCGAGAACCCTGAACTGCTGTTTCCATTGCTGCATGTCCACTTAATGCCATGAACTGCAAAGAGAACAGTAATACTTCCCGTGAGAAACTTCAAAAACACACCAGAAACCATCAAACGCCACTCCAAAAGAACAGCAGAAACCCATTCCTGACAGAACTGAAGGAGACGTATAAAAAACAACAGTAATGGTTATTGTTATCTCCTTTAATGTCTCTCTGAGCAATTTATATGTGCATATGATTTATTTAGCCTTTGTGTGCACTAGAGCTCACTTGCAGATTTTGGAAAGTGCTGGTTGGTGGCAACATCATTTCCAAGATGTCCCCGTGCCTGGCAGCTCAGATCTGAGGAGCTGCTTCTTTTCAGGAGTGTCTTTGTCATATTCTAGCAAAGCAGGTTCCTTGCACGTTGTATTCCAAAATCCGTAATCAGAATATACTGAATCAAAGTTAAAAGTCCCACAGACTTCAACTTTGTAGGCTTAAGCTCTAAATAGACAGATCCCTACGAGCTGAAGGTCCTCAATGTGAAGTTGTGAAATGCTGGCAACAGCACATCGGGCTGATAAGCACTACGCAGCCAGAAGGATCTGCAAACTCTGGAGCACCAAGTTGTAAGCTGCTTCATGCAAGAAGATCAGCAGCAGACGTGGGCACGTTTACGACAGCTAATGACCGTTGTCAAAGAAGCAGGATATCACGTGAATCTCCTTTTATCCTCTTTGATGCTGCTTATTTAGTGTGTCATAAGCAGCCGGTGGAACAGAGCTCCTGGCTCTGCTCTGTGAAGTGGTTTTATTGCTTTTTTTATCACCTGTTGCTGTGTTGCCTCATCACCCACTGATGTTACTTTGCCTAACAGCATCTCATCTTGGTCTAGTTTTATATTACAGAATTCGTAATTTTATTGGCTGAGCCAGATAACTTGCAGAAATACTGTAAATAAGGTTTACAAGTATTCTTCCTCATACCACTATTTAAAGTGCTGCAGTTAGTTTAGTAATGAGTCCCTCTATGCTTGCTTGACAACCACATTTATTGTTATCGTACCCAATAGATTTTGCTTTCTAGTATGTTCACAATTTTGAATTTCCTCTTAACACTCAGTATCTGTTATTACGTCTAAGTTTAAGTTTATATACGCTTACCACTTCAGTACCTCCACTCACATTCATTTTATTATTCTAGGTCCATTATTCTGTCACATGTGATGTTATGCCTAATAACCGATGTTCAAGTAGCTGTTTTGCAAAAAATACATTGTCAGTGAGATTAAAATGCAGTAATACATTTGGACTACTTTGGGCTGTACTATATAAAGTTAGTGAACTGTAATTATTGCTGAGAAACTTTGCATTAAGTTATTTCTGGTTACTTCAGAAATGCTTTGCTGAAGAAGTGAGCTCACATACATGTTGCGGGTATAGAAAGTCTATTTTACAGCAGTATGTCAGAGTTTGCTCCCTACTGCTGCTAAATCCCGTGATGAGCAGTGTATTACAGGGGACAAGTCTGGTAAGTGAATCATGTCTTGTGGTTTGTGTATTCATGATGATGGTTCTTAAGTCTGAACCAAGCTGTGAGCTGGAAGCTGAGAAAAACAGACAGCTTTATAGCTGGATACTTATAGTACCATGCCTATTATTTTCAGGTCCTTCCCGTATAGCAAAGTCCCATTGCGGATCTATTGCTGCTGAGGAAAAGTCCTTGCTCCAGCTGATCCTAAAGGGCTTTGGCTCCAGCTTCTGTCCACGTGGTGCAACTTTTTTTAGTGCTTATGCTCCCTGTATGCTATGAAGGTTATAAAAGAAAAAGCCAGTGAAGGGTGACAGATTGCAAAAAAAGAATGTCTGGATGCTTAATGCAAATTATCCACTATCTTGGCACATCCAATATGCAGATTTTCTCCCTCCCCCTTTTAAAGAAAAACTCCTGCGAGCTAGTGAGTTGTTAGTACTGAATACCAAATACTATCAAGATGGCTTTTAACATCTCACACTTGGCTTCCTGACACATA
>NW_009621685.1:8282-10646 GCF_000690535.1 Cariama cristata
AGGAAAGGAGATTTCTATAGGGAAGAAAGAGCATTATGAAAGGAAGGTTAATAAAAAGCACACACACACACATTCTTCCTGTTTCTTAGTGGTTCAAAAAGTGAAACCACTGTAGAACTACATTTGATTAAATATAGTCGTAATGTAGGAACACAAAAAAAAAAGGAAAAAAAGACTGAAGCTTAACAGAAATTCTGGGAAGTATTTTAATCTGGATTTCTGTTCAGACTCCTCCTGCATTTCCTTATAATTTAAAATGAAAGCTGTGAGCTGCTGCAACACTTTCCTTTCCAGTGGTACCACAAATGGGTCTAAAAGCTGCTGCGTTACAGCAGCAACATATTCCTTGCCACGCACCCTCTCTACAGCACCTGTAGTATTGAGGTAGCGGAGCCGGGGAGGACTACGGGTATTTCATTGGGTGCTTGAAGAAGAGAAGTGAGGCTGGAGGAAGGTCCACAATTCAGAGTGCTAACGCTGCTCCTAGCAGAAAAGCCTCCAACCTTGTTTTGTGAGCATGAGGTCACATCTTTCTTCTCCTTCTTTCCATTTGAAGAAGAGACAATAAAAATGACCTTCCAATATTGGCCCAGTGGCTCCCCATGCATTAGTGCTGTCAGGATTTTGTCTGACCATCATGAGCAAAGGAATGAAAAACGACCAAGATTACCAGCAAAAAGGCAACTCAGAAGCCAAAGCAAACTCACACAGAGAAAAGTATGATTGTCCAGGTTTCTTACAACACCCTGACTCTTTCTGCCTTCTTCCGCTGCTGGTGGTACTCAGTCTCCACAAGCAGAAGGTCTGCAGTCCTCCAGTCTTGCAGCTATCTCACGTATCTTCCTCCTCCACATCACCTCAAGCCCACCTTGCTGTCTCACCTTCACTCTAGACTGAACACCCTCAATGGCTAAAACCCCAACCATTTCCCTCTCTGTGGTTTCCTCCACCCTAAGCAAAACTTGGCCCTAAAATGCATGCCTGCATTTAAATCTGATCATTTCACCCTTTCTGAATGCTCTTAGACGTTCCTCTTCGCCACTTCATCCATTTTACGCTTCCTGTTTCTATTCCAAAGCTCTTGCTCTTCTGTATCCCATACATGCAACACAGCTTACACATGTATGTATATGCACGCTACATAAGGAGGCCATTCCCTATACCCTATGTGCTGCTCCTTTGCCCCATTTTGACAGGGAAGGACCCGTCTTTTGTTTTTTTTTCAGTAACAACGATGACCTCTCCCACGTGAAACAGAGAAGTTGGACAGACTGACAGAGCTGGAATATTTGGAATAATCTAGACCTCTCCCTCTTGATATATCTCAGATGGCCTGCTGCAAACCCTTACATCAGAGTCCTGCCCTCGGCCGCTCCCGACCGACACAAAATGCTTTAAAAATCCTACAGGCGCTGACTGTAGTGCGAGTGGGTCCTTTGTCCTACCGCCCTGCTGATGGGAACGAAAGCCCGCCTTGCTTCCTACATCCCACTCCACCAACTGTTGACACCGGGAGGCTGTTTCCATGGCGATGGTCAATTGGAAATGGCAGCCTTGTCCCTTCAATTTTCGCCACGTTGGTGTTGACAGAAGTAAAGGCCTCGCTCTGATTTCTCAGTTTGGCTGGAGGAGATTTCCATTAGATTTATCCTTTTGGATCCCGACGCCCACACACATTTCACCTTTGATCTTCCAGCCCTCCTCTTCCACTCGTTATTGGTTATGAAGGAAAGACGTCCTGAGCCTCACTGCTGGGGGTGCAGGCAGGGAAGATCACCTTGCACCTTCGCCGTTTCTTCGGGAAACTTCCTGAATTTTAATGCCTTCGTAAGAACTCGTACGGATGTTTCACTCTTAGCTATTCTTTAAAGAGAAGTCTTTCTTCCAAAAATGAGACCTTTCCTTGAAGGTTTGCTCAGATGCAAGGAGATGCTTAATAGCAAGTGGGAAGGACGTGCGGTTCAATTACCCTCAGAGAGAACCAGCGGGACGTGACTCTTCTGAAGCTGCTCCGACTGAGACTTCTGCGACTTTTATTTACTGCTAAAGCCATTTTTTTTACTTACAGCCACCTGAAGTTCAAGGCTGCTCACACATAAAAGACCAGCGCCGAAGCTAACTCTCTCAAACCGTTCCCCTAAGCCAGCCACGCGGTACTCGCCTACGATAAAAAGCAGATCGCGCTAAGAGTTCTTGCCTTCCACAACGTTAATCAGGACAAAGCTGCCATCACCGGCCCGGTCCCTTCCGCAAGACTCGAAATTGCTGATCCAATTTGCTAACCAGTTTTGGAATTGTGTGTAGCGTAGTTAAAGCAAGAAGGTGCTTGGCCCTGACTGTCCTTGGGAAGCTCCACAGAGCCAA
>NW_009621686.1:0-1289 GCF_000690535.1 Cariama cristata
ACATCTCCTGGCAGCTCAGCTTGCTGGAGGTACGCAACTCCTCCCTGCGCCGCCGTGCCGTCCTCCTGGGCTGCGAGCCCAGCAAGGTGGGCAACGAGCGCTGCGACCCCGAGTGCGAGCATCCTCTGACGGGCTACGATGGCGGGGACTGCACTGCTTCTCCTGGAAGCGACGCGATGGCGTCTGCCACATGGAGTGCAACAATATGTTGGACGACTTTGACGACGGTGACTGCTGCGATCCACGAGCCACTGACGTGGCCAGGACCTGCTTTGACCCCGACTCGCCTCAGCGGTAGGTGTGGGGCTCATGGGGAGGGTGGCATATCAAGGGGTGGGGTGCACCATCTCACAGACAGCCGCTCTGCACCTGGATGTTGCTTCCGACCGGCGGCTTTCCAGTGTGGGAAGATGGAGGGGCGTTTTCCCACGGGATGGCTGTGCTTGCCATCGAGGGCAAGTAAATCCTACGGCACGGCATGGCACCCCTCTGTGATGCCCTGCCATTAAGTGTTTTTCCTTCCTAAAATGAGAGGGGACTGCTGAGCTGCCAGTCTCTGGTGACACGCCAGTGGGATCGCCGGCATCCCCGGGGTGGGCAGAGCGGCCCCGTGCAAAGGGTGCTGCTCCCCCTGACCCCCTTGCACGGGATGCAGCAGGGAGATTGCTTTCCCTTCCTCACCTTCCCTGGACATATCTAAAAGCCTCATTTCTTAATTTGTATTCAAAACGCCTTTGCCTGAGTGCTGGGGTGGGGAGAAGGAGGCGATGCTGCGAGGTGTGAGTGGCAGGATTTGGTAACACGTGGATTGGTATGCATGAGCCTCCCCAAATCTGGCCGTGGGGAGATGCCCTTGGATGGGCACGGGCAGGGGCTGATCAAACCCTGCACTTCAAAACCAAGTGGTGGGTGGGGAGCAAATCCCCCCTCTTCAGGCAAAGGCACAGGGTGGCTGCTCGATGCCAGCGGAAGATGTGTGCCTTTACCATGTGCCGCAGGTGCAAAATGCCTTGCAAAGCCCACGTTACTCTGTGGAGCATCAACACGCAGTGTTAGGGGACCTTCGTTCTCCCTGGGGCCCTTTGGAGGCAGCAGCTGGGGTGGGATGGAGAGGGGGAACCCCGAGGTGGTAGGGACAGTGTCCTCGGTGCGGTCGGTGGCTTGCGCACACCTGCCCTCCTCCCTGAAGCCTCTGAAGGGCCGGCAGCCCTGCTGATGGCTTCCAGTGCTTGGAGCTCTGCCAAATGCGCTTTCCGGCCAAAGACAGGGAAGGGAAAAAAAAAGTCATG
>NW_009621686.1:1307-11125 GCF_000690535.1 Cariama cristata
TTTTGTGAGCCGTTTCTGTCTCAGTGTCAGAGAAAATTGCTCATTCCCTGCTTCTAGCTCCCAGCAACGGGCAGAGGTGCCCACAGGAGCGGGAGCGATGCAGTGCGGATGGCAGCATACAGGAAGAAAAGCGACAAGAGAGAGTTTTAGAGACACATTGCTCCTTTGATCTTCTTTCTCCTTCACTTTTTTTTTCCCCTGGGCTGTGGGAGCAGGTAGACTGTGCCCATAAATCCTTTTTTCCCAAGCCTGCTTCTTCTCTCTGCTGCTTTGCAGGTGAGACACGGAGGGAAGAGGGAAGCAGGTGTCTCTGCTGGGGTGGTGGTGATGGGAGAGGAGCTGTGCTTCTCTCCTTCCCTTCCTGAGCCTTTCTCACACTTCCTTTGGTCATCTGAGAAAACACGGGAGGATGGGGATCTTTTCTTCCAATGCATCCCTCTGGCCATGGCACCTCACACCATGCCTCTGCCCGAGCAGCTCCCCCAGGAGATGTTTTCCCACCCCTGGAAGTCTCTTTGGTGACAGCCACCATCACCACCCTGTGCCTGCCTGTCCCCTTGGTTCCCATCCCTGGCAGCGAGCACAGCGGAGATGAGCAGCTCTCCTGCCTGCATGACGGCTCTCCGCTCGAGGTGGCCACCAGCACCCAATGCCACTTGGCCTTTGCCGGCAAAGGCTCCATCCTTGCCCTCTGTCTGCAGTTAGAGAAATGTTTTGATACTCGGACAAAGAGGGCTCCACCTTAAATTAAAAAAGGCCAAATTTTTGCTGGTATGAATCAGGGCTTCCATTTGTCAGGATTTTCCTCTGAAAGTTGGGAAAGAAAACAAAACAAAACAAAACAAAAACCTTGCTTCTGTGGGAAAGGAATGGGAAAATGGGAACACTAGGGAAATAACAAATCTTTTGCAATTTTCTTTCCGCAGACCTCATTGGCCTGCGCAGAAGACAAGATTGATTGTTTGTAGGCTAAGCTCTGAAAAACGAAATCCAGCGTGCCCGGCATTTGGGAAATGTGGGGGCATGAGTTGAATCCTGCTGCTCCTGAGCTCTGCGGAGCTGCCTTTGGCCGGCTTCTTCAGAGATGTTGGTGGGCACCCACCCTCCCTGGGCTTGTCCTTTCTGGGGGTACTCTGGCTCCTGGGGAAGAATATATATATTTGTGAGAAAAGCACTGGGAAATCGGTAGCGTGGGTTTGGGACAAACCAAGGTGAGCTTGAGCTTGCCCAGGGGCATGGCTAGGTCGGTGTTGTTCCCGCAAAGCTGGTGGATGAATCCCAAGATACACGAGCCAGCGATCTTAGCCCAAGGGATTTTGTTCAGGCAGAGCTCCCGCTGAGCGAGTACCTCTGGATTTGCTCATAAGGTATTATACTTAAATGAACATTTATGAGGAGCAGGGCAGCTGGGGAACTTACAGAAGGGTTTTTAAGGTGGAAGCCAAAACGGGAGAAATAACGCGAAATAAAATTTAACAGACTGAGGAAAGGCGGCACAATAGGAGCCAGGTGCTTCGATGTGAGCAACAGCTTTCGGTCTGTAACTGGAGGAGAGCAAGCGAGCGCGCTGGCTGCTGCGTCGCCGAGATGCCTGTCCTTCTCCATACCTGCGGGAGAGCTACGTGCCGGAGCCCAGGAGCGAGCCGTGGCCTTGGGAGAGTGGGGGGAGAGGGAAACCCTGCTGCAGGTAGTGCTCTCTAAGTCTCCTTTCACATCAAGGTATCAAGTCAAAAATCTTGCGACCCTTTTTTCATGGAGTAAATCAGCTCTGCTGTGTTTCATTTCAAGGCTCTCACAAAGAGTGGTTTGGATGTGAGTGTTTCTTAGTATGGCCAAAAATATTCCAAATGAGAAAGAGTGAGACTCCGGGCAATCTCTTACTAGCATTGTAGACAGATTCAGTCTCTTTTGGTGAAGGGTCTCAGTACCTTGTCTTGACTTGCATGTCCTTAAACACTCATGCAAAAGCTTTTACCATCTTAGCACATCCCTCATTTAAAGTCTCCTTTCCTTCAGCTGCAGCTTTAAGAAATGTAAATCAGAAGGAGAAGCTTTAGGAACAGCGGTAGCTCTGGTGCTTCTTAGCTGGTGGATATCTCAGTAGGCTTCCAGGGGCACACTCAGTGCTAGCGTATACCCTCACCCACACTTAGCAGGGGTGGGAAATGCAGTGTGGAAAGAATGATTATAAAACTCTGGTAGGGACACTCAATGGCAGGAGAGCTGCCTGCTGTCATCCTTCACCCAGTCTCATCCTGATTTAAAGCATTTTCCAGGAGTTGCTGGCAGTGCAATGCCAGGGCGTGGAGTAAAATTTGCCTTGATTTGCTGCAGACACGCATGTTCTTGTAGTGCCTGAGTGCTGTTGTAATTGGTGCTCTTGGAAGGAAAGCAGCAACAGCTCATTAACAGCAATTAACGCTCAGTGAGGGTCCCCCTCGGGCAGTTAGTCAATGAGAGTCTGGTGTGCGACACAGTTAATGTGAAAAGAAAAATTGGAAGGGAGTCTGGAGAGCAAAGTGGATAAAGGCAGAGCTGCTGGGCCTTTCATCTCACCACCCAAAGTAATGGCAAAAATAACCGATGACCAAAGGAGCTGAAAACTGATGAGGCATCTCCAGCCTCTTGGTGGCCTCCACTGGGATGACCACAGCTGTGATATTAAAGTGCACCTGATTAACAGGACACTTGATGGGTTTTAATGCAAGCTTAGCTGGCCTCCCGTCCTAAGGGAACGATGTTTAATTGGGTTAAGGCTGCTTGGGAGCTTCCTGCTGTTTTAAACAGCATCTTCCAAAGCTGATCCAGATTAACATCGCCGAATGTCTCTCATGGACAACCTCCGAGGATGAACAAATCGCTCCGAGGTATTCTCTGGTGCTTGAGCCGCCCATTGTCAGGAGATGTTCAGCTGAACGTGGTGAACTAACCACACAAAAGGTGTCAAATGGAGAGCAGGTGCAGCAAGGATGGCATCTTGGGGCAACAACTGACCCACCCAGACCTTAATTCCAACCAGATGGTAAGACAACATTTAAATTGGCTGCTCACTTTCTCTCTGACTTCCCTTCCTACAGGGAACTTTAGCAGATCTTTCTCACAGTGAGAGAGGGCAGACATTTGCAATGCTATTTCAGGATTCTAAGCCTTTGGAACAACCCGAGGTGACCAATACTGTTGCAGAGCATAGATTCAACTGGAGATAGTAAATGTCTGCAGACACCTTCATTTGCTGCTGGTGGTGGTTGTTGCTTGAAGGATGGATGGAGTGTATTATCTGCAAAGTATTGAACTCCTGTGGAGTGGAAGAGACTATTTGCTTGCCTGATGCTCCTATGAGGAAAGCACGGTTAGGAGGTACCCCTGCTCAGGACCTGAGCTCTGGTTGCCTTTTAGCTCCCTCTGGCTTGGGCCTCTGTAGAGTCCTGCTGGCCCATACCTAAATATTGACCTGGCGCTCCCAAAGGACTGAGCCTCAAGTGCTGGACTCAGGGCTCGTAAGTGTTATGGTGAGGAGATGAGTGCTTTGGGACATCAAAGGTGGCAGTGATGGGTTCACTGGCTTCTGAGCTTGTTGCTTCTCTTCTGTAGTAGACCTTCTGGGTCTAGGGAGGTGCAGTAATAAACAGGGCTTTTTGCTGGAGCCTGATGGTTTCTTGGTGGATGCTTTAAAATTTCATGAGAGTGGTTGGATCTGAGCTCATAAAAAACCTGATTATTTCCTTATAGGAAAGCCCACTCTCTCTGAGATTTCCCATTGACTGCTGATTTCAAAACTTGACAAAGTTAGAAGGCATTGTCCTTGGTAGAGCCCGTTATATCAGGTGGGCAGGATGCCTACCAAGCTGCTTGCTCACGGTGGGACTTGGAGGCTATATCCATGTCAACGTGGCTCTGGGTGACTTGGCTTGCACAGAGCCCTAGCTTGGGGGTGAAGACCCCAAAGTTGCTTTTGACCTTCTCAAAGTACGTGGAAGAATATTTGGCATGTTACTACCCCTTAGTAAGTGTCTGGTGTGTTGTGCCAAAGGTGAGCCCAACGGTGGGATTTTGCTCCCAAGAGGGAGGACTCGGGGTGGCGAGATGATGCACGCACTGCGGGCTTGGTTGGTGTGACTTAGTGGGCTCCGCAGCGTGTTTGCATTTGTGCCACTGGGGAACTGCACATCTTAGCCTCTGGCTGCTGGCTTTGCTGTCCCTGTAAGATATATTTTGTTTGCTTAGCCTTCCTATTTTTTCTTTCTGGTTCCTTGTTTGCTGTGAAGGCTCTGTGCCTTCCATGTGATGCACTTGTCTGACCTCAGGTCTTTTGTATATCCCAAACTTTATCATAAATGAGGCTACGTGTCGGGTACCCCAAAAGCCTCTTTGTGACTTTTGTTCTCACAAAGGTGGGAAAGGAGGAGATTATAAACTCTACAGCATGGGTTGATAGAGAAAAGGAAAGGGTAGCTGTGGACTGTAACCTCAAATGATGAGAGGTCGGGGGTGGCAGAGGAGGTGGTGATGGGGGCTGCAGCATGCAGGCACAGTCTCTAAGGCATGTGTGGCAAGACCGGGGTCTGACTCAGCCCCTCCAATGTGGCATCAGGCCAGTGGGACTGCGGGAATGACTTCTTCCCAGGGGGAGGTGGGACCAAGGTGCAGCTGTCTAAGGGACCGTGCAAGGTCTTGGGGAGTCTGGTCAAGAGTGGAGGGCTCCGTATCACAGTGGCTCCTGGTGGGCCCAGAGCTCTGTTGTGTTACTGCTGGCAGCAGAGGAGCGGGGCTGGAAAAGGAGCATGAGGGTGTCCAGGTCCAAGGGCTGGTTCCTAGGCCCTAGTTTCAGTGCTAGCCAAACCAGCTCACTCTGTGTAGCGTATTGCTGATGTGCCCAGATCTTCTTCCATGCATTTTGGGGTGCTCTAGAAGTAGGAAATTTTCTTTTTCTTTTCTTCTACCTTTCTTCCCAAGGTAGAAGGCTTGGGAGTTAACTTCCAACAAGCCTTTACTGGAGGATGAGTCTTGCTCACTCCTGCAAGCCCTCCTGTGAACACAGAGCTGCCAGGCGGTGCATTCCTTGAGGAACCTGCCAGGTCCCCCCAGGAGCGAGTGCGTCTCTGCGGGAGAGGGAGAACTCAATCTGCGTGTGAGCAAGAGGAGAGGACCCCTGCCCAGTAGGCAACCTGGGTGCTTTCGGGGAAAACAGCTGTCCCAGATGTGAGCTATTGTTCTAGCAAACACCACTGTCTCAGGGACTCACTTGAGGGGGGCTGATTGTATTGGGATGGCAATTGTGAAGGAACAGCGTGTGTCCGATGGCTCAGGCAGGGTGGGGGGTGTCACTCTTTGTCCTGATGTTCAGCCACCCCCCCCCGTCGCCCCCAGGGCTCCTCCTCATCCAACTGTACCCTTGCCTGTGGGCAGAGGACGCCAGCCGAGACCCTGGCCAGGCTAGCGAGACCCCAGGAGCCGAAACAGCAGGGAGGCGAGGAGCTCAGCAGCCATCCAATGGGACACCATCAGCTCAGCATCGATGGGGTCTCTGGGATGATTTAATCTGCCTTTGGGTTGGCAGGCTGAGCTGCAGCAATTGGAGTCATTAAGCAAACGTACTGCTTTTAGTTTTCCTTGGCCCAGCTGCCACTGTTATTTAGGAAATCAAATTACCCCTTTGCAGAAGGCGATGGGGTGAGAGGGAACGGGTCTGGTGGAGCCCAAACCCACCGAGATGGTACAAGGCAGAGGACTTTGCTGGGAGCCTTTGGGGAGGGTGAGGACGCTGAGCCTTTGCGACTGTCGCCTGCCGAGGGCTGTGCTGGGGACGAAAGGCAGCCTCGGATATTTTTTGTTTGTTTGTGGTTAATGTATGATTGTTACATTACAAAACTTCCCCAATAAATTATCTCACATCCTTTTTATATCTGCGAGGAAGGCATTTTTAGAATGCTGGCTTATGCGCACCGCACTCCGTCTGGGGCACCCAATTGCCTGGACCTAAAAATAAGTTGGAGGCTTTGGACTTGGTTTTCCCCTCCTCAAAAAAAAAAAAAAAATATATAAAAAGCAGGAGGGGGAGATGTTTGGCTTGAATAGATTTCTTTTCCTCTTTTTCTCTGTCTTGGTCCCTTTCCTGACCAATATAATTGTTGCAAGTTTTTGCCCTTCAGTGAGAAGTTTAGGGTGAGTGTAGCAAAGTTTTGGATCTCTTAGCAAGACTAGACACTACCATCGTGGTGAAGAGCCTGAGGGGAGTTTATTGGCCACAGGGCTGTGTAGTTCCCCTTGTAGAGGAACTCGGAGCTGTTAGCTTGGTGCCCCTGGGAGCATTATCCCTGCTCAGCAAATTCATCCACTGGTGTCAGCCCTGTTAAAGGGTCCTTCTTCTGCCAGGGCCCAGGAGCTTTCATTCTGAACAGATGAAGCCGGACAGAGGCTGGAAGGGTGGCACCTGGTCTTCTGCGGTGCTTTCATTGACTTCTGCTGCAAGGCCGTGCTGCCCCACTGATGGATAGGCATGAGCATTGTAGCCTGCTGTGGGCTCATCTGAGCATCATCAAAAATCTTTCCCCAGCCTTGCAGTGTCTGCCTTTCCTTTTCTGCTGCCCTACTAGTCAGGGAGGCTGGATTAAGACTAGAAATGGACTTTTGCTTGTCACCTGGTGGTGACCAGAACAGTTTTTTGAGATCACCTCAAGCTAGGGACTCCGCCTCCCCCATCCATACAGAAACCAGTTTGTGGTCTGGTGCTCTGCACCAGCCATGCCTTCTTTCAGGAGGGCATAGCTGCCTCCTGCTACATGTGAGTCCATGTTTCTCTCTGGCCTCGCCTGTTCCTAGCACAGAGCTCCACACGTGCTCCGTCTCCTGAGACTTGGCGCTGAAGATGGTGCTGGTGGTGCCATGCATCAGTCCCAGCTCTTTGACTGGAGACAGGCTTTAGGCAGTAGTGTAGCACATCTTTGCTGGCACGTGTGCTGTAGGGTCATCTTCACCATGCTCATCCAGTGCACAGCTCTCCCTCTTTCCCACCAGCTCTCTGAGATCTGTCCTACAGAGGAGGATTCTGTGGGAGATGGGTGGGAAAGGAGAAGGCACCTGGTGAAAAGCTGGACACTTGCTTTCCATTCGATAGCCATGGGATGTGGGTCTCTAAGCTCCTTTGAAAACTCTGCACAGCAAAGATCACATCTTCCAAGATGTTTGCAGACACCTTCCTGTGCTGTGGGCAAGGGTAATCCCAGCTCTTCAGCCAGGGAAACTGAGGCACCGAAGTCTTAGACATCTTGCCCTTCAGTTGTGCAGCAATGAGGTGCTGCCATTGATGCTGGGCTCTGGCCTTCTGCCTCCTAGTCCCTGGGTGGGGAAGAGAGGCATTTAATGAAAGGAGATGAAGCTGCTCGGTCCTGGCTAAATGCAAGGCAAAAAACAATGTTCTCATTTAGGCAGTTCCCCTCTGGAGTGCTTTGCTGAGATTCTGCTCAGCCACGTGAAGCCCGTGCAAAGCTGGCGGGGGCCAAGAGCTTTGCACCCACCTGTGTTATCCGCTCTGCCTTCCCTCAGCAGATTGTCAACTGTGCTATAAAAATTGACACTGAAATTCGGGCTCCTGGGGATGCTGACTTGTTTGCAGAGACCTTAAGACCTCCCTAAACCTGGAATGTTGCTTTGTGTTTTTGCTGCAGGCAAAAAGTAAGAGAAAGCTGATTTACAGATCTACTCTTGTGGGTTAGGTGTGGGTTAGGTGTGGCTTATCTGTGACAGCTTAGGCGAAAAGTGCTGTAAGACTTAGTCCTGGCCCAGGACGGTTTTTTATTTTGCTTTGAAACAAACAATCCAGGCAGAAAGTAAACCGTACCTGGCTTTGTTTAGCTTGGAGCCTGCTCTGTAATAACTTGCCACTGTTGAGTTCTGCCTCGCAAAACCGCAAGGGGCTGCAAACATATTTCTTCGCTTCCCCCAGTGCTTCTCGCCCGTCCTCTCTCACAAGTGTTCTGTATAATGCCAGTGTCACGCCAGCCACCATCAACGTTGCCGGAAGAAGGCGAGCGCTTACCCCGTGCCGTGGCTAGTGACGTGTCGGTGCGTGCTGAAGCCGGGATGCTGCCTGCGCTGGGCTTTGGAACCTGGCCACCCAGGGCGATGCTGGGCTCCCCTCCTTCCCCGAGCTGCTGCTTCACTGACTTTCTCCCTGGCAGGGCTCCTTTCCTTCCCCTACATGGTTCAAAACTGGATCATAGAATCATTATGGTTGGAAGAGACCTCAAAGATCATTGACTCCAACCATATATCCAATGCCACCATGCCCACTAAACCCACTAAACCATGTCTCAGGGTGCCACATCTAAATGTTTTTTGAACACCTCCAGGGATGGTGACTTTACCACCTCCCTGGGGAGCCCATTCCAATGCCTAATGATTCTTACAGTGAAGAAATTCTTCCTAATATCCAACCTGGTGCAACTTGAGACCGTTTCCTCTTGGCCTATTGCCTGTTGCCTGGGAGAAGAGGCTGACCCCCACCTGGCTACACCCTCTTTTCAGGTCATTGTAGAGAGCGATCAGGTCTCCCCTCAGCCTCCTCTTCTCCAGACCAAACACCCCCAGCTCCCTCAGCCACTTCCCATCAGACTTGTGCTCCAGACCCTTCACCACCTTTGTTGCCCTTCTCTGGACTCGCTCCAGCACCTCAAGGTCTTTCTTGTGGTGAGGGGCCCAGAACTGGACACAGCACTCGAGGTGCGACCTCACCAGTGCTGAGTACAGGGGGATGATCACTGCCCTGGTCCTGCTGGCCACACTATTGCTGATACAGGCCAGGATGCTGTTGACCTGCTTGGCCACCTGGGCACACTGCTGACTCATGTTCAACTGGCTGTTGACCAAACATCTTTAACTCTTGTTTCTTTTGAATTCTTCTGATTAACTCGCCCCAGCCACTGCTGTTTCCCTCTTTTCAGGGATGATGTCTCATGATGACAGATCCCCTCTCCCTCTTACAGCCCCTGTAGGTATGCAGTAGATTTCTGATTTGCTAGGTACGCTCTCGCAGATGACCAGGCACGTGCTCTGGGGGAATTAAGATGTATTTTCAAAGGCCACCATGATGGTCTCAGCCTCCTTCATGCCTGCTGAGAGTGGGGGATCAGTGCTGGGTGCAGGTGGAAAGCCCAACCCGGCAGGGTCCTATCACCTAGGCATGCACAAACCTTGGGGTTTGCACCCTGAGTCTGCACTTGGCCAGCAGCATTGCTCCTTCCTTGCATGCTCTTGGGGTTCAGGAGGTGGAGGTGAGTGTTGCTGCAAGTAGGTGGGATGCTGTGTTATGAACCTACTTGGGGATGGCCCTGGGAGGCACCTTACTGGGGTGGAAGCAGGCGGTGACCTGCAATATTTGTCTCCTTTCATTATTCCACTCAGGAGGAGGAGAAGCAACAGGCTGTGGCTCTGAACTCTAATTCCTGCTTTGCCAGGTGTTTGAAGGGGAAGGTAAGAGGGAGCAGGAGGACAGATGTCCCTTTGAAATTTGGGAGTTTTCAAATCCTTGGGTTTTGTCTGGCTTATTCTTACGGCACTGACATGTACCCAGTCTTGCTGTCCTGCACACGCGTGGTTCGGGGTCTCCTCTTTGCAAAGGCTGAACCCACAGGCTGGTTTCAAACAGGTAAAAATCTTCAGCATCTGTGTTCCTGCAGGCTCACGAAAAAGGCAGCCAGGAGAGTGGAGATGCCCCTGTGATGGGCAAAGGTGGAGAGTAACTGCAGCTTGTGCTGAGCCTTTGTAGACCTTGGAGAGCTGTTGGGGGTGATAACTCTAAACTACATGCCTCAGTTGAAGGG
>NW_009621686.1:11156-42866 GCF_000690535.1 Cariama cristata
GGGGGGGGGGGGGGGGGGGGCTTCGGTCACTGTTTGCAGACACCCTGAATTAGATATCAGGGTTTAGTCTGTTCGTTGTTTCCAGGATTACATCTTAGTAATTAGTACATTCCTTTGGAGTTCACTCCCATTGATGTTTTTGGTATGTGTTAAGCCCAGATTTCTGCCTGGGAATTTCACTGTAGCATCATCAAGTGGGAGCCTGTAGGTTGAGTTTAAACCCAGGAGTCTAAGGCACATGCGGCTTTTCAGCTCCCATGGAGCTCTCCCTGGGAGCAATGGGGGTACATCGTCCACGGAGGATGAGGGTGGTCCATGCGTCCTCTGCTCCCACTGCGAGAGCAGCTGGGAGCCCAGCCACTCTGAAAGCTTGACTCTGCATCGCTGACTGGTCTTTCATTAGACATCCCCGCACCTTGATGTGTCTCAGATGGGTCGCGTGTTTTAAGATGATCTCACCCGTGAGGAAATAGTAAGCTTTTCAGAGGAAGGGGTGGCCATGATTCACTCTCATAGAAACACCGAACAAGCAAATGGAAACTCCCTATTGACCAGGTCCCTTCAATTTAAAAGGGTTTTTACTACCTATTCCAGTATGCATTTGAAAATCATACGCATTTACTCTCACATACTACAATCAGATGGTTTTTAAGCCATTAAGGCCCATTGGGTCAATAACCAGCATTTTCAAAAATCTATTAAATACCCATTTCTGTGGAAATAGTGCTTTTACAATTGATCATGGCTACCGACTCCCATTAAAATAAACCCCAAATGCTATCAACTCCCCCAAGATGCAGAGCACTAAAACGCAGATTGCCAGGACAAACTTATCCCAGGGGAAAGTTGATGGCCCATTATGCTTAAGCAACACAAGAATTGTCACATAAGCCAGGAAGTTTATGGGACTTGCACGGATTTGTCTTCCCTGAGGGGGTAAAAAAGGAAGACTCATGGGATGAATCGGTAGTGGTAACACAAGCTCAAAACCAGCCTCTTGTGGGAGCTTTTGGGGACATAATTTGTATTAACTTTCAAGTGTGTACAGGCTTTGGTTGTTTGGCAGAAGCAAACGATGCTTTAGGGCTGAAGTACTGTAACAGATGCTGAATTTGTAGGTCTGTTCTTGGTGGCACAGGGTTTTCCATGTTGAATTATACAGGGATGTCACATTTCTGAGGTTGTAAGAGGAAAGCTGTTGGGAAGATGACCTTGCAAAGATGAAGTCCTTGTCTCTCTGCCCTGGAAAGGAAGCCCTTTGGGGCTGCTGGTGTTGTGGTGGACCTTAAACCAGGCTGCTGAGGTGTGAATGTGGTGGGACTGCAGGGGATTCCTGCAGGTTGCCTCGGGGTGAGAAGTCGCTCAAGAGATGGAAGGCTGGTGACCAGGGTCTTGACGATGTTGGGGGGAAGAGTGGATGTTCCCACCGCACTGTTGCTGATGGCTCTTCCCATGCATGGTTCCACGGAGCAGAGACCCTGCTTGCCCTTGCTGAGCACTGGTGATGGGAGGTTGTGGCTCTGGAGGGTCCCCCTCAGGAGGTGACCCAAAGGGCTGGGACCCATCCATGTGGCTGTTGCCTCCTCTGAGGGAGGCCTCCAGTTTTCAGGGGAGGCACCGGGGATGGGGGAACAGCAGCATAGAAGAAAGAGGTCCCAGCCCTGACTCCCCCATCTTGACTCAGCAGAGAAGCGCAGGAGGGAGCGTTGCGATCCAGCTGTCCTTTCTTATTAGGGTTTTGCCGCTTACTGTCTCTGCCAGACACCAACAACTCTTAGGACGCAGGCTGGCTGCCGGCGTTGGCCAAAAGCTACCATGCCCCCTTGCAGGAGAGGTCAGGTAGTCCCTGCCAAGCCAGAGGCCATGCTTCCCTTGTCTGTCTCCTTTTGTGCCTCCTTCGGTCAGCTTCACCGCAGCCCTGGATTCCTCTCCTGCGTGTGCCTGATCCAGACCCAACACTCCTCTTCCTGCTGTCCTCTCACCTCTCCAAGCCCTTGCTTGCTGGGGGATGATGTCTGTGCTATGGGGCCATGTCTCAGTGCCTCCTCCATGAGGCCACTGCAGAAAGGTGCCCCTTCCTATCCAGCAACGCGGTGACGTTGGATGGTATTTAGGCTGGGAATGGAGGAGGCAATTTTGTGAATTGGTTTCTTCCTTCTTAAAGGAATTTAATTTGAGGCAGGCAAAGGGGAACATGTGGGTTCCTGTCCCTGGGGGAGAGTGTAGACATCTATCCATAGAGCAAATGTGGGACTTTCTCCTGGGTTCGTAATCTAATGGCTTCTGTGTCAGGCTCCGGGACCCTTTGACCCTTTGGGATTCTTGATGGCTGGTCCTGGTGCTTTCTGCAGTGCAGGACTGACTCCTCCAGGAGCTCAGGAGAGACTATAGGTCTATTGAGTAGCCACAGCCATTGGATTTTTTTGGAAACTGAAATGCTGATGCGTGGGTCCAAACGAGCAGTTCTCAAAAACCTCACCTGCTCCTAAGAAGTTGTAGGGCTGGTGGCACCTCAGTTATAGCCAGGAAACCTACGGAGGCACATGGGGATGGGCTGGAATTCCCAGCAGGACCACGTTAAGATGCCATCAGGCAGGCCATGGTGCCCATCATGTGCGTGGCAGCTAGCAGCTGAGTGAGGTGGTAAGCCAGCCGTGGTCTGAGAGTGAACATGTAAAGAAATCAGTGTTATCTGATGCACGTATGATTAATCTGTGCCGAAGGAAGAGCCACTGAACATCCCTGTCCCTTCAGAGGAGCGGTGGAGGGAACTCCCCACTCCTGCAACACTGGTCAGAAATCCTGGGGGCTGGTGATGCAGATGCTTTAGCATCCTCCAAGAGAAGCCTCAAATTTAGGAAAGCCTCCAGTGAGAAGCCACAAGAGGAGGCTGTATCTGAAGGCAGCGTTGGAAGGGGAGGTCAGAAGATCTGCTGGGGGGTGTGCAGCCATTGGCATGAGTGTCCTGAGGGTGCCTGCCACGCTGCAAGAGCATGGCTGGGGGGAAAAGTCTCCTGAGGTTTATTCTCATGTATTCAACACAAGCTAATGGGGGACCATCCTCAGTGCCACCCCCAAAACATGAGTACCAGTGTGCCATGTGCAACCAGCCTTAAAACTGGTCCATGCTCCCTTGCCCTGCACGTAAGCTGTCAACGGATCTATAACAAGATCCAGAGAGGAAACTGCCATGCAGCAGAAGAGCAAACAGTCTCTGAGCAGGCTGGTGGGATGGAATTGGCGTGGGTTTCCTAAAGCCAGGTGCCCTGGCGTGGTGTCAGAGGCAAAGATGAGTCCTTGATGCCCAGCTGTTGCTTCCCAAGAGAAAAGCCAGCAAGTGCAGTGTGCCCTTCCCTGTGTTCGTGCTGGCAGAGTCTGGGATCTGTAGGTGCAGGCAGCTGGTTAAAAATTTGGCACTCCTGGTAGTGTATTCAGAGTTTGCCCAGAGAGGGCATGACATGTCCTTCACTGACCTTCAGGTGATCACATCTACATCAGTCCCTGTATTTAAGCATTTTCTATTTTTTTTTTTTTTTTAAGATGGAGTAGGAGGGTGAAAGTAGTAACATGGAGACCTTTATACCTGAAAGTCTGCTGAAATTTTCAGGTGGGTTTAAGGTCTGTCAGAGAGGACAACCAGATCAGCCTGTCTCATTATGATCTTTGTTCACCCCTGTAGGCCTAACTGCATGTATCATATGAGCTGTTCTCCAGCCATATGCCCTACCGTCAGTCCTTCTGGATTCAGGGTGGCATTTCCCAAGGCTCTTGCTGCAGATGTATCGCATCCACTCAGTTTTGTTTATCTATGAACATTTCTATTTCTGCAGTCTTCCCTCCTGCTTTTTGCCCCTTGGTCTGTATGCCTACAACTCACCCCTTTCAGAGTTGGGGCGCTCTGCCACCTCCCCAGCAGGTCATCGTCCCTCCCACCCAGTCCAAATGGCACTTCAGCCCAATCCAACTGCTGCCACCTTTTTTTTTTTCTTTTATCCTGAGCTCTGCTCTAGTACCGTGCCTTTAGTCTTGTTGCACCCCACTGGAAGGGAACTTGAATTCTGCCTCACAATTCTGAATAAAGGTGGAGACCGTACATCAGTTTTATCCAGGGATGCATCTCAATTATGCTGAGCTTCAGCTCTACCTTCCCTGCTCAGCAGATCTGCTCCTTCCTTCCTTCACTCTTTTTATTTCTAAAAGGGTCTTTTACTCTTTGTTTTCACTGCAGTCTACTTGATTTCAGGGAATTCCCGTTTCACCCTGTTCTCCCTGGCATCTCGGGTGCAGTGGTGTCTACTGGTCACTCCTGGTTTTCAATTCTTAGTTCAAGACTTACATTCATCCCTCCATTTAAGTTAACCTGAATCAACTCATTATTAGTTCAGGCCAAGTTTTCCTTCTCTCATCAGCTCTTCCATAATTTCTATGCTGCTTAACAAAACTAGGTCTAAAATAGCATTGCCTTTGGTTGGTTCAATGATGATTTAGTGAATAACTTTTCAGCAAACACTTCCAGGAATATCTGGGCCATGCCATTGTTAACAGCACTTATTCTTCAGCCCATCTCAGGGCAAAATGCCCTGCAGGGCTTTCTGGTCTAACACTGATGTTATTGTCTGTCTTTCCCAAATCTGACCTCAAGAAGTTGTGTACTACCACCCGATGAGACTGGGAGCTTGCCTGCTGTGTGCTGGTGATCTGCAGCCTTCTTGGTCCCTTTCCCCAGAAAATCTATATGGAAGGGTCACGGCCTCAAACCACAACTTGTTTTTTTGATCCTGTCTGCAGCTTTGCCAGCACAACTCTCTGACCCTGCAGCATCTGCCAGTGCTTAAGTCCCAAAGCCAAATCCACCTCCCACATGGAGATTGAGGGTTACCTCTGAATCCAACAGGAATTGCTCATGCGTAAGGGAAACCCCTGATCCTGAAGGCCCTCATGTAGGAGTGTTTTGCCCTGTTGCCCTCGTTGACATCTTGGTACTCAGCCACTCATGCAAATTTTAAACTGTCTCTTAAGCAGTGCTGCCAGGGATGACTGCTGCCTAGGCTGTCCTTCTGCTCGTGCTGTCAGCGCCTCAGAGGTGGGTTTTTCCAGGCCTGTGCAAAAGGTCTGTGATGCCCTCATCCCTCGTGTACCCAAATGCTTTTTGGCTGGAGTCCAGCACCCAGTGAAGTTGATGGGAGACTCCTGAGGACTACGGGGGTGTAGTATTCCAGCAGTGTTCTCCTCAATCCCAGGGGAATGTCTGGCTGTTCCTCAGCCTTCCCTTCACCTCTTGCATGTGTTTTGTGTTTGGCTATATTACCAAAGCCTGTCCAGACAAGAGTCATTTGGATGTTGCTGCCTTGTCAAGTTGTCATGATGCTGGCAATGCTGTTTCTGGCATACCAGCGTAGTGCTGGACTGGAGTCGGAGCTCCTAGACCATGGTCATGGGAATGCAAGTAGTCTTAACAAGTACAGAAGGATTTAAGCTTTTGCCTAAAAATACAGCATTCCCCCAGCCACGTTCATGCCAGAGATTTCAGGGCAGGTAAACCCAGAGCGTGAGGCAGCTGCAGTTGTGAGAACCACCATCAGTGTCATCTGGAGGCAGACCAAGTAACCCGTCTTAGCTTGTGTGCTGTGACAAGATGGTACTATGTTCTGTTTATGGTGTGGTAGTGGGCTTTGTCTGCCTGCGGCAGGGCAGAAGGGAGGCAAGGCTGAGCATCCTCTGGGAATTCATGTGATGAGAACAGGGATGAGGGTTCACAAATCCTATCAAGGAGGATTCATGCATGCAAGCAGAGGGCCCAAGTCTGGAGGATAATCTATTTAGACCCCCTCTAAAGAGTCACCATGGAGAGGAGTCCTTTGGTGGGTGAATCGAAATACATCCACTTTGGCTTACCATCTGGAGGAGCATCTCCACTGACAAGATGAAGAGTTAAGAGAGTATGCTCTTCAAAAATAGTCATGCCACTTGATTCAGCACCTGTCTTCACGGCTTGAGTTGTGGCTCTTGGACTCCGTGGCTGCTGCCTCAGAAGCAAGGTTGCTGTTACACACAGCAACAGTGTTAACCCCTTGCAGCCTTGGGAGAATGTGTTGTCCACACACCAAAAATGTTATTGGCAAGGCTGGTCTTGTTCCTGGGAAGTCTGAGGGATTCCTTGTTTGTCAAGCAGAAGTTTGGGGGAAAAGGGAACCTTCCTGCTTGTGGGGAGTAGGATGAGGAATTTCCTTGCGGTGGGTGAAGGACATGAAAGCAGAGCCAGGAATCCCCTGTGACTTCATTAGGCTGCATGGTTAGCTGGAGCTGGCTGGGTCTCAAGTATTTTCCAGCTGTCCATGGAGGGCACTTGGACAGCTTCCACCCAACCCCACTCCCACATCCCTTCTGAAATGTCTACAGGGAAAAGACTCCTATTTTTGAATTGCAGTGGAATTCCTGTGGCATTACATACTATATCCTTTGCAGTACCCAGAGAATTCAGTTTGATTTACGGTACAGCGTGGGGTACGTGCTGGCCTTGCTTTCCATTCAGAAGTGACATCTTTTGCCTTTCGGTGGTCATGGCCACTTTCATGGCTCCAAGGCTTCCTGTTATGATGTGACTGTCATTAAAAAGTGCCACTCTTGCTCCTCTTCTCCCGCCTTAAGCCACATCAGGCTTGTGTTACAGCTTGATTGTCCATTCTACTGCCCCATAGATTAGCAGCATCTCTCCTCTCTCCCACCTGTGCACCAGCAGTAGTCCTGTTGCTACCAGAAATAGCTGCCGGGAAAAGCAGAAATAGCTCTGTCTCTCTAGAGTATGCCAAGTCTTCTCCTTTGATCAAGCCAGCCCAGAGCCTAACTTACAACCATGAGTAGAAAGATGCACTCTCCCCCATGGGTTAGGACAAAATTGTCCAAGGAAAAGCAGGAGAAAGGGATGTGAGGGCTCTCCAGGGAGGCCTGGGATCATGGATGGAGTGTGTTTTTTTTCAGCTGCTCAGAAAGGAAGCTTTGGGTCTTCAGACCTTAGTGTGGTAAGGTCTAGTGCAGTAATAGTTTTCCATGCAAAGCTATAGTCGTTTGATGGCTTTCCCATTTGATATGATGAGGTGACACAGAGAAGATGGAGCAGGACTCCAAGAAGACAGAGGCTGGGAAGCAATGGACACAATTTGGAACACGAGAAATTTGGATTAGACATCAGGAATTTTTGTTACCATGAGGGTGGCTAAATACTAGAATAGGTTGCCAAGAGAGGTTGGGAAACCTCTGTCCATGTAACTGTTCAGGCCTCAGCTGGACTTGGCCTTGAGCAACCTGATTTAATTAGACCTGTTTTGAACAAGGAGGTCAGAGTAGGTGACGTGTGGAGATCCTCTCCGTCCACAGTTATGAGTCTCTGATTCTACTGTTCTGTGGTGACACAGTTACTGAAGCTGCTGGACTTCATCTTCCCTTCCTTTTTTCAGTAGCAGGAAATGTCACGCAATGACAGCGCATCGTTATGTCCCATACTGAGCCATGTGCTCCTGACCCAGCACCAGGACCACACAAGCGTCAGTGTGGCTCCACTGCGCTGCTTATTCTTCATCTTCCTTTCTGTCAACCATGAGTCTCACAAGTAAAGCAGTAGGCAGTGTGGTGCCGAAGCCTGCCTTAGAGTCTGACTGTCAGCTAGTGTTGTTCAGCAGAAGTCAACGGTGTCACAGGTGAGCACCTGTCATGAGGGAGACCATCATATCTGGACTCATTCACTCAAATACCATAATTCCAGACTGTGTTCATGCCCATGCCCATTCCCATTTCTAACAGTGACAGTCCATCACCCTCCCATCCCTAATCTCGCTCTATTCTTGCATATACTCTTCTTGTAAGCTCCACTCTCTGAGGGGTGCAAATACTCTCCAGGTCAAGATGGTATTACCACACAGCTAGCTGTTCACCAATGAGTTTTGGATGCTCTTGAAAAGACACTTACTTTGAATTTGGCAAACCTGATGGCCCTTCTCTGTCTCTCTTCTATCCTCTGCCCTGTTCTTTGGGATTGGGTCTTTTGTGCTCCTCAGCTGATAGCTGTACCTTCGTGTGTCCTTCTAGCCTTCCTTGTGGGTCTGTGTTAGGTTGCAGTGCCCACCTTGCTGTAAATACCATCTAGTTTGGAATACTTTGGTCTTGTAGGCATTGGGAAGCTATTTGAGGAGCAGAGGAGAGGGCTGTCATTTAGGCTGTTTGTGGAGACCAAAGGCTGCTCTGCCTTCCCCCTGGGGAAAGTCACAGAAGCGCTGAAGAGAGGAGGGAGAGCATAACCTTGGCAGTGAGCAACCAGGCGAAGACGCCAGTTACATGCTCCTTGTCTAAGCTAAGGATGCCAGTGGGAAATGTGGATTGAGGGGAATCAGAGTTGCCCATTCCAGAGTTGTTTTGGTCTTGCTTATGTCTTTGGGGACGCTGGTAGGATATTTGTGCTTTCCATGCCGTAATGGGTGAAACTGGGGTCCTTTCTTCTCCTTGTCCATCCAACTCATCTGAGCATCTCTTGGTGCTGGAACTGCTCCCTCTATCTCTGGCACAGCCCTGAACCATCCAAATCTCTCAATGGAGGAAATTACTGTTATTTATAATTAAGGGTTGACAAAAAATGTTGCTAGTGTCAAGGGAACAGCAGGCGACAGCCAGAAAAACATCATGTCTCCAGAAGAGAGGCGGCGGGAATATCCCTCTGAATAGGGCTGATGTCAGCTCTCGGAATTTGGACAGCTTGGAAGGGTTTGGGGCTATTTTTCCAAGATATCATAGTTCAGGAATCAATGTTATTTTTAAAGCTGTGTACCCCAAGCAGCTCTGGTGCGTGAAGGAGTCTTTTTCTCCCCCTTCCCCCCCCTTATGCTCTATTTCTATGAAATTTTTGCTTCTCTTCCTTCCGAGTCATGCCACAAATATGTCCTTCAGGTTTATTTATTCTTCTCCCTATCTATTCCTCCCGGCCTGCTCCCGTCTTGGTTGGGTTGAAGGGATGGCGTCAGCGTGGCGCGTGTCTGGGATGCTCAGGCGAGACATCACAGAGAAGAAATCATGTTCTCCTAATTTGTCGTTTCCGGTTGGGAGAGTTTTCTCTCCGCAAGCTGATGTGGCTGAGGAAAGTGTTCTGGGAATGCTGCTTTGTGGTGGGAGATCTTGGGGCCTAGTGAAGACAAGCTGGTCATCTCATCTCACCATTAAATGCTGCCATATAGTCCAGCCAAGATTTTCTCAAGTAACAGAAGTTTCAGAGCTGCTTTGTTGCTGGGAAGGTGGGTGAGATGTCTCCATCCTGGGATGACCTATTGTGACTGACTGGTTAGTCAACAGATCCTGATTATCTGACACCTCCCAAATCAGCAAGGGCTTCTGAAAGTCTCTGCTATTTCACATCCAGGGAAGTGGCCCTTGGCTTTACCGAGCTCTGCTCCACCTGCCATCCTGCTCTAGTCTACTTCTGGAACCCTGTTCCTCTATTTTTTCACTTTTTCCTCCTTCTCTTCCATTTGCTGTAGCAACCTCTCTCTTTCTAAACAAGTCTGTTGGTATAATAACTTGACGAGGGATCTTGCCATCTCAGACATGTATTTGCACATCTCTCGTTGGTTTCCCTTCTCACTTCACATCTTGGGTTAGAAAATGCCTTTTTCCCCTTAGCCCGTGCTCAGCTTTTTGTCCATCCTTCCATAACTGAATGCGGTCAGGAATGCAGTAATGGACACCACTTTTGTAAAAACTGCTCGTTCAAATATAGCCGGTGTGCCTTCATGGCTAGTCCAGTGTAAAGAAATGATTGCATTCCCTTCCCAATCTCTCTGTGCAGCTCAAAGATGCCAATTGCTCCTGGAAGCGTGGGAATAAGTGAAATGCTTTCCACCACCTTACTGTTGCTGTTGGCCTTATGCTGCCGGTTTAGTCATTCTTACGACATATTTCCACAATGGTGCATTTCCATCATCATTCCACAGTGATGTATTTGAAGCTTTTCCATGAGTTTTTTTCCCTGCTTAAATTCTCTTAAATTAATGGCTTCGCAAACCGTGGGTCAGGGTCCTCAGATTTTGAAGACTTACAGGCAAGTCTTAGATACTTAGAGGTAATGTCTTCCAGGGCTACCTGTCCTAATCCTGTCTCAGCCCATGAGGTTAACGGCACTGATGGTGGAAATGATAGTACTTGATTTAAAATATTATCTGGCATTTGCAGCAGAGCCCGAGGCCCTACAATCCCACTGCTATTATTATTATTATTGGAATTATTGTTGTTATTATTAAGTTAGATCCTGATTGTTTCACACGGCTGAGGACATGAACTCCCTAAAGATCAATGCTGGGACTGTTGGTGTACCGGTGAATGCAATATAGACCTGTGACCTGTGCAGAAACAACCACGTGGAGGGGAAAGCGGAACCTAAATTTCCTGACTGCTGGGTTTGTTTTTTTCCTCCGAGTCCTGAGAGACGTGACACACTGTGAGGATCATTTTGTGGGCACCCAGACATACCCATGGGTGTTACTGCTCTGCTGCAACGTCTATTGCCTACCCACCTCTCCCAGCCCATTACCTTCCTGTGCCATTTAAAAACGGATGTCTTGGATATCCCCATTCCAGTATTTTTTCTGCTCCTGCAACTCTTTATTCCCAGCTCTGGAGATGGGAGGAGAGACAGCCAGCAGTGTTGTCAGGAGGCTTTCCCCACTAAACATGCCTCTCAGTGGATCTGTCTCCAGAGATGTCCCTCTCTCCCCATTAAGCTTATTTTGGGAGCTCCTGTGCTTCCCTGCCCTGGCTCCTGCAGACATCCCAGACCTCCTCTCAGAGAGGATTCAGACCACATGCAGAGAGACAGATTCATGTGAAGAGGGTCCTGATGTTGGCTCAGTGCTTGGAGGACCCAGGCAGCACTCTTCTCCAAGGTCTGTTTTTGAGCAGAGCTGGAAGAGAGATTTCTCGGAGCAAATTCTGAGATACCTTTTGCTCATGCTCTTCTGTACAAAATGCACAGGGATGGGGGTGAGGTAGCGTGTTTCTTGGTGTCTTATGTGCCTGTGCTCTGCAGGGACCCCTTGTTCTTACCATGCACTGCCAGCTCTGGCGTACCGGTTGTCCTGGGGAAAAGGATAGAGCAGAGGGCCACGGTTGTGAGCTTCTCCAGCCAGACTAGAGAAGATTTGAGAAGAGACTTCTTGGCAAACCCTCTCTCCTCCCAGGAATAAGGTTTGAGGTCCATTGCTGCCCTGACCTGTATCAGGGACAACCCCTGAAAACCCTTGTTGGAATCAGCTGAAGTTCTGGATTCATTTCTCTTTCCTCACATGTTGAGGAAAATTTTCTCCCCCCACACACACCCCAAACTCCACTTTGCTGATGCCGAAACCTCTTCTCTTTTCCCTAGCAGGGCTGACCTGCATTTCCCTTCTTCTCTCATTGTTTCTCCTCCCATTTTGTCTCCTTTTATCGTATTCTCCAGGGTCTCCTCTTATCCCCATTGTCGGAAAACCTTCTCTAAGAGTAGAACTCATCAACAAAGCTACTGTAATTAGCAAAACTTCTTCAGGTTTGCATGACTGCCTCCCACTCAAACCCGTGACTAGCAAAACTTGGACCTTACAGAGCAGAATTTGTAGTGTCGTGGGACGTCCTGTTGAAAGTGGCTGAACTCTGCCACCCTTTACCAAACGCAGTTGATTTCAGAGTTGAGGATAGAATCTCCAGGTCTACCGCACCCTTTCCAGGATATCTATGAGTGGCTTCTGCTTTTCCTCTTTGCTCCATTGAAGTCTACGCTGACTATCTCCTTTCCCTTGTCCTTGCAGGGCGTACATGAGCGTGAAGGAGCTGAAGGAGGCACTGCAGCTGAACAGCACCCACTTCCTCAACGTCTACTTCGCCAGTTCAGTGAGGGAAGAGTTGGCTGGTGCTGCCACTTGGCCATGGGATAAAGAGGCCCTTACTCACTTGGGTAAGTAAACTATCCCACTCATAGGGTCTCAGGGTTGTTGGCTTTCCTGTCTTTTGTTTGACTTGGTAAAAAGAGACAGCCATGGTTTGGTTCAACGTTGAGGATGTTTAATGTGAAGGTCATGGTAACAGGCTTTGGGTGTACCGGTAGCTGCTGCTGTAAGGAAAGGAGGTACCTGTTCCCTGTGTCCATGTGGATAAGGTGGTGGGGTTACATCCTGACAAGGGACTTCCAGATTGTATGAGAAACTTTTAATGGTGAAGGCAGCAAGACAGTGGGACAGAGAGCTTGGGGAGAGCTGCAGGTTCACCATCAGTGCAGGCTCTGGAGAGGGGTTTAGACTTGCATTTGGCTTCTCTGGGACCTTCCAGGTCTGTCTTCCAGGACCCTGGAAGGGGTGAACTTCACTTTGCGGTATGTAACAACGAACAAATAAACCAGGAGTGTCGGTGATTTCAGAGGCGAGACTCCAGATTTGAGCGACTCCAGAGCTGGCCAGCCAGTGAGCACTGGCCGCTTCTGAATCCAGCTGCAAATGTGAGGATGACAATCAAATTAAACCATGTTTTTATAACTTGACTTACTACCTGATGGAAGCAAGGTTCTCCTCGGCTTCAGTGGATTCAAGGCAGACCCTTCAGGTCATCAGCCCTGGAAGGCTACAAAACAGTCAAAATGGCAACTGCTTCACTAGAGTGTAAATGCATTTTGTGTTTTCTCCTATTTCTTCTGTCTCTCTTTTTCCTGCCTCTCCCTCCACCTCTTCAATGTCAGAGTTTTCTGGCAAAGCCCTTTACACTTTGCAGTCAAAACATCTAAAGTGTTTCCCAATAAGTAACTGGAAATAATTACTCCTGACACCTGTGCAGCAGACCTAGACCTTCTGCTTTTACAAGTGCGTGGTGTTCAACCCTTAAAAATTTTATGCTGCTGTTAAAGACCTGTTTTAAAGTTCTTTTTTGCCAGTTTCCCTCCCTCAATGAGTTTCAGGACTGTTTTTTCAATAGCACATTGCTACAGTTACTTGTTGAGGAAGGCAAATCTCCATGAAATTTATTCCTTCAGCTTCCAGAAATCACTTCCAAGGCTCAGCTTGACAATCATCTTACTACAGCAAGTGCTTCAGCCACACATGTTCTCTTCAGACCCCTCCCGAGGGCTCGCAAGGAGTTGTATGGAGGGGTAGTCAGGGTGACTGGTCTTGTCGAAAGCCTGCATTTAGCTCCAGTCTCACGAGTTTGTGTCCAGCCAGGAACACAAGAAGTGGCACCATCTGGAAATGTTGGATGAGAGTTTTACCGTGGAGGTTTAGGGGGAAAGGGGTGTTGTCTTGGCTTTGGTGCCAGAGCTGTGAAGTATGAAGCTGGATCTGAACTTCTTTGAGTCTCTGGCACAGACTGAAGACTTTGGTTCAAGGCTGTCCTTGGGTTTAGGTTTAATGAGCTTGGGAGGGCGGGTGGTGGACTCTGTTCTCTGCGAACAGTAGGCTCCACCACATCATCAAGTGTTTTGTACCATGCACAATGTATATTATTGTCCAGCAGAGAAGAAACTTCGGACTGAGCAGGTCAACAGTATATGGCTTTTGACAAAACCTCTCACAAGAGGCTAGTGGAGAATCTGAGGAGATGTGAAGTTAAAGCAGTGAGCAAAGAGCAAACAAAACCTTGGGAGGAGTGAACAGCAGTTTAGGAAAAATTCCTGAGCTTTAAGGACCTAACAGTGACCAGGGATGGAGACAGGTCTTTACAGAAGAGAGGGGTCTGTCTCCATGAAGACAGACTCCTTCTCTTGCACTGAATCTTGCTCATCTCCTGTCTATCCTGACAAATCCTTAAAATATTAAGGTCAGCACACAGGCCCTGCTCCCCCCCGTGCCACTGTCAGCTCCCATGGAGCAGAAATGCCAGCTGATTTTGCCCTACATACATACAGACTCTCTCATGCTTTGGTTCTCCTCCTGAAACCAATTGGTTCCTTGAGTTTGACTTGACTTCTCACAGAGGCTAACCTGCCTTTTGACTCCAGAGACTCTTGGTCAGATTTTGCTTTGTTTTTCTCTGAACCGGACTTTCTTAGATGCTGTCAAGAGAAGTACCATGAGACGTTTTTCTTTCCAGCTGTCTTCCCTTCTTCTATTGTAACACTTTCTCTCATCCCAAAGCTCACTAAACATACTGTTTCCAAACTGTTCTCCGTCAGTTCTTCTCTAGATGTTTTTTAATCTGCTGTCTGGACTTTGAACTCCTTAGAAACCATTCTTTCATGACCTTTGAGTGTGTCTTTCAAGAGGGTGCTCCTCACCTTCCTGTGAGGAGGTGCTCTTCACTTTCTGGAAGTCTTCAGTGAACTTTGTTTTTCATCCCCTTCCCTTCACCCATGCTTATTTTGGGCTACGGGGAATTAAGTGACCGTTCCTTACAGATCTATTGCTCTCCTCCAGATTATTTTCCTGAGTAAATCTGAATTTCAGGCAGCCTTCCTGAAAGTTTAGGGATTGTTCACCATTTTAGACCAGTGTTAGTACCAACCAACAGCAACTACAGTCATTGAAGTATAAGAGAGAATTACTGACTTGCAGAGGATGAACTCATCTACGGCACTTCTATAGGCAGTATTTCAGCTGCTGTGGAGCTCCTAGACAGAGACAACTTGCAGCTAGCTAGTGGCAGAGGTAGAAGATCTCAGGTCTGTTTGCACCGCTCCTCCAACCATGCTGTCTGTCTCAGTCTTTCCACCCTCATCACAGTGAGTTCCTTTCAAACTCAGAGTTCTTGCTTGGAGTCTGGAATGAATTTTCTGAGAACTTAGAAGTAAATCTTTTTAACTACAAAACACAAGGAGTCAAAGGACTCCTGTCCTTTAAAAAAACTTAGCTTTCCGCAGTGGAAAGCCTTGCCTCAAAAAGCCCAGCAATGTAATAGTGCAGACGCTTTAAACTTCATGTGTAGCTGCATGTGAACTGTATTTGCATAAATATGGTTGAAAGGCAAGGGAGCTGCGAATATTTGATGTTATAAATACCTTCTGCAGTTATATAAGCTGAGGCCAGCTCATATATCTGGCTGAGGTCAGTGGATCCTGACGGAGGGCCAGCCGTTCCATCAAAGGTATCTTAAGCAATGGCCATCTTCCTGTCTGACTAACCGTCATGCGTTTGTTCCATTAATTGCCGTGACTCAGTGTTTGGGGAGGACTGGCCCTGTGATACAGGTTCAGCTTTGTGGTTTGCTCCTTAAAGATCCCCTGCTCACTTGAGCATGTGTTCTCTACAACAGCCCTGACTCAGGAACAAGTTGGCTTCTTGGGGGCTGGCTTGAACCAGAGTCTTTCAGCGTTGCCATTGATCATGGCTAGAAGTAGGGCAACGTCCTGGGACTGGGAGCTTTCAAGGCAACGTGTGAATGAAGGTGAAGTGAGGTCCACACCAGTGCTAATCATTCACTGTACTGATGGACTGGGCTTCTCTTGTTGCTTGAGTAGGGTTGAGGCTTGATCTTGAGGACATGACCAGCTCTGCAGCTGTAGCTGGTAGGTCTGGTTTGGAGGGAGAGGATGTTGTGAGGCCAGACCTGAAGCTTTCCAACTGCCTGGCCTCAGTTGGGTGAACAAGTCCAAAGAAGACGCTGGTTCACTTGCCTTGGAGTGCTGGACCCCCTTGATGTCACGGGGACATGACGTTGAAGCTTTTAGCTTCGTTGTGGTTGACCTGCTTGGGCCAGATTGCAGGCGTGAGAGGGAGAGTTCACTTAAAACCCGATTTAGCCCATCTCTCAGGGCAGGAAGAGGCAGAGATGAGAAAGCAAGCCTGATCTGCAGAGGAGGGAGTAGGGAGGCTGGTCTTGTCAGGATGTTACGAACACTTCCACATCTTGGCTTCACAACCAGGACCCTGCAGAGGGGAAATACAACTTCCTGGTCCAAAGCTGGGAGCTCTCCCAGCTCATCAGGGAGTTGTGGGGATAGGGAATGGAGGGACAGGGATGTTCTGGAAGGAAAGCAGAGTTCTCATGCTGGTTCTAATCCTGCCATCTAATTAGCTGTAAAAAAAAAAAGTACTGAAAATACGATCGCCCTTGTGGAGTGTGGGGAAGGAATGGGATAGAGGAAGCCAGCAGAGAGGCGGAGGAAGGACAGGGTATCCCAGCCTTGGGCATCCCTCCCCTGTGACAGTTTTCTCCCTCCTTGTACTGGAATCCCATTTATTCCCCGACAATGAGGTTTCTACTGGGAGGAGGGCTGCTTGGTCAAAGGGCCTCCCGTGCCCCTGGTGCTCAGACCCGTTCCTTGTGTTTAGCGCTGCAGGATGTGTGCAGGGCTTTCACATCTCATTTATTTGTTTATGAACACTCTTTTCTTTCTGCATGTACATGCCTTCTTTCAGACCTTTGGGCAGGCAGCCCCCTGCCTTGCTCAGGCTTGGGTTTGGCTGCAGAGATGCCTTTTCTTTCTGTTCTCTCATGTCCTGTTTTGATTAAAATAAGAAACAGCTTTTTTTTTATGTGCCCACTGGGTTCTCCATCAATGGGATGCCCTTTGCTATCTGTAGCATTTACCAATGTGGTAACTGAGAGGGGGATGGCTTGCAAAAACCTAATGATTGACAGGACACAACATGAATCCACAAAACGGATTTTTCAATGTCTGTACCTTCTTGTGGCCCATCTCCAGTCAACTAAAGGGTCAAGAGCTGACTGATGGGATACAAAGTCCTCTGTTCTGGTGTTTTACAGCTGGGGAGAAAGGGAATGCAGCTACTTTGTGACCTATCCTTTGCCTCAAGCCAAGCTGCCCGGGGCATAAGATCCACGCTGTGGGGAGGAAGAACAACAAACATGAATTTTTAGCTAAGACGCAGTGCCACTTGACAGGTCAGTGGTGTCTCTCAGCCCTTCCCTGAGCCACACATGCAGGATGCTCTGTAGGATATGCAACCCTTATTTCTTCACCCTCTTGCAACCCTGTTGGGCTCAAGAGAATTGTTCAGGGCATCTCTGAAGGTTCCTTTCCAGCCCGAACCCAGTGTTCACCCAGCATGGCTCCATCAGAGGAGTCAGACCTGCTGGTGTCCTGCCAGGGACACGGTGATCTGAAGAAAGCCCTCTCTTGGAAGGAATGCCCTGTGCTTGAGGACATGAGTTAGTCCAGTAGCGCACGGAGCTGATCCAGGAGCAGATTTCAAGCAGGCTATGCTGTGACTGGAGGCAGGATCACACGGTGGCCCTCTGCCAATTTTAACTTTGCTGGCAGAGGCAGCAAAGAGCAGCAGAAATGCAGTAGCAGAGGCTCTGCTGTGAGGTAGCTGGCACGGTAAATCCTCCAGGGTCCTGCAAAGGAGGAGCAAGCTGTGCAGGAGCCAACTATTCACTGCACTGCCATCCAAGCTGTCTGGGTTAAAAGTAGTTGGGTAAAAACAGCCTCCCATGCCATAGAGGTATTGCCTGGAGTCAGCCTGGGCACTTGCTAGGCTCTGCTTTTTGCCCCCTCATCTTGCTGATGTTGCCCAGCCCTTGCTCCTCCGCCGCAAGGCAGCGTGGAAAAGTGGATGGAGCGAGGAAATGAGAAGAGGAAAGGGGAGGAAATGGCCAATGAAAAGCCTCAAAGCAGGGCGAAAAATGCAGAGCTTCCAAAGAGATTTTCATTTGGGCAGAATAAAGAAATAAAAGGAGGACAGAGAAGACAGGTAAGTTTTATTCTTGACCATCCTCTGTGGACAGTTTCCCAGCAGATGTGATACAGAGTTGTCAGTACAGGGTGTGCATCCCAGGTCAGGAGCTGGAGATGCTGGCAGTGAGCAAAAGGAAGGCTCTGCTCCGCCTGCCTTTCCTCAGCATCATTGATCCTTGCTCTTTCCATCACAGGTGGGTGGGCAGGAGAGGAGAAAGCACCTTGTCAGGCAGCCAAGCGGCAGCTTAGAGCAAGATCAGTGTGGGTCCCATCCAGCTGCATGCTGTTGCTGTCAGTATGAGGTGGCAGCTCTGGACTGTTTCTGGGGGACTTAGTCTGTACCCATGAGCTGGCATCATTGACAGTTGAACCTGCACCAAACTGGCTTGGAAACGACCTGCCCCTTTGTATCCCCTTGAGTCAAGGGGCTGGGGTGCCTTGGTGAAGAGGAGGAGGACTATGATGGGTGGGGGGTTCTCACCTGGTTCACTTGGTGCACTTTGCCCACACGCAAACACCTCTGAAGGGGAGGAAGGGATCTTCAGAAGCTGCGTTTTGGGGAATCCCACTGTAAAATACACAGTGAATTTGGGTCAGGTTTGTGATAGAAGCTTAGTGGGTTGCAACAGCACCTCATGAGAGTTTTAGTTTACTCCTTAGAGTCTAGTTTGGAGGTTGAAGCAATAGATCATTGGATGTTTTCTCAGTAAGGACCAGAGGCAGTGCATTTGAATCTTCACATGGATTTGTGCTGAAGGTGGCTTCTAGTTGGCACAGCCAAGCGTGTCAGGACTTTGCGAGGCACCTCGTGGGAGCTGGCATGCTTTAACCACCTGCCTAGGCTAGGGAAGGTCTTCTATCCTCTGGTTGAAAAGATTATCCCTGTAAACTGACAGCAGGTTTTGGTTTGGTGCCCTGGCTCCAAACCTCATTTGGAGTTGTAAGCGTGAACCAAAGCAGACACTGAATTATAGACAAGCAGAAAAACAGAGAGAGAAACGGTAGCTGAAACGATTGAAGATGTTGGGGGGAGTGGTGTGATCAGAAGGGGAAGAAAAAGCACTCACCCCATTCCACTCCAAGAGGGCAAAGGAGCCCTCTTCCCATCCCACAAGAGGATGAATACATCCATCTTCAGGTCTCCATCTGGCACCTCACTGGTGACCTAGGAGCACAATGAGAGGAGTTTTACCTAGCACAGGTGAGTGACAGCGGCTGCTGGCTATCTCTTTCTCTGGCTGATATTCTCTGTACTTGCAATTCTAGGTGGAGTTGTCCTCAACCCTGCTTATTATGGTATGCACGGCCACACGAACACCATGATCCATGAAGTGGGACATGTCCTGGGACTGTACCATGTCTTTAAGGGAGTGAGCGAGCGGGAATCTTGTGACGATCCCTGCAGGGAGACAACTCCGTCTATGGAGACGGGAGACCTCTGTGCCGACACTGCCCCCACCCCAAAGAGTAAACTCTGTCGGGATCCAGACCCTACCAATGACACCTGCGGCCAGATGCATTTCACAGGAACACCCTTCAACAACTACATGAGTTACACAGGTAATGAGTGACCATCGTTAGAAACTGTAAGGAGTCACCTTCCCTAGAAACTTGGGTGTCTCTCCCTTCTGCCTCCATGGATAGTCCCTTCCCTCCTTCCCTAACGGAGGTGGTCCCTCCTGGTGCGTTGGGATGTGGCAGGCTGCACCCTGTGCTGGCGGTAGCTTCTTAGTCCCTTTCTTGGTGCAGGCTGTTTCTCTCCATCCTTCCCTGCCCGTCTGTCACTGGACATGCATCAAGGCCGTTCTTGTCTGCACGGCCGTGTGCCTTCAGTCTCCAGTCCTGAAGCAACTTTATGATGACTACTGTTTATTACTACTACTACTACTACTATTATAATTTTTCACCCTCGAGTAGAGCCCTTTTGGCTTGGTCTCCAAAGGCGTGCCGCAGAGGACCAAAGCCTGAAGGGCAGTCCTGTCCCCCTCTGCTGACCCGACCCACTGCCCATCCCATGAGGATGGTGGCACTGCCCAGGCGTCAGGGCTGGTGTGAGCTGGCCTTGAGCAAGTGCAGGACGTGGCGGTGCTGAGGCAGTGCCATCTTGTGGCTCTGGGGACATACGACACCAGAAAGTCCTGGTGGGAGGGCCACCACACGCTGGGGTCTCCTTAGAGGTCCTCAAAACAAGAGTTTGGAGATCAGGAAGGGTGGATGCTGCCGTGCCCTGCTGACCCATCCCTCAGCCTGGTCTCTCTTCCCTCAGATGATGACTGCACCAACACCTTTACCCCCAACCAAGTGGCTCGGATGCATTGCTACCTGGACCTGGTGTACCAGCGCTGGGGCCAGAGCAAGAAGCCCGCACCCATCCCGATCCCTCCCATGGTCACGGGGCAGACGCAGAACTCCCTCAGCATCTACTGGCTGCCTCCCATCAGCAATGTCATCCACGAAAGGTAAGGGATCTGCTGCTGCCATGGGTCTTGGGCTTGCACAGGAGCTGGCTAGAAGGGATAAGGGATCCTTTATGGTGCAGATCCCCCCTCCATCTCCTTACCCCTCGATCGTCTCCAGCAGAGCCCTCAGAGACAAAAGCCAGGCTGCTGCGATGGCCCTGCTGGCACATGGGCTCTCCCGCAAGCTTTCTGCTGTCGGGGTGCTGAGAGGGGAAGCCAAAGAGCGTTGGGAGGCAATGCCAATTCTTAAACCCCAGAGTGTAATCAGGGAATGAAAAATGAGCTTCATTTAGCACTTATTGTATAAAATAGCCATTTACCAGGAGGAAATGCAGCCTTGTGGTTAAGGCAGGGAGCTCAAACCGCAAGAGCTGGGTTTTGTTCCCAGTGCTGTCACGAACTCATGGTGTAACTAACTGGGGGTAAGTCAGGAAACTTTTCAAGCCAGAGAAATGATGCTGAAGAACCAGAGTTGTCTGACTGGTAAGCAGCACGTGGCCCTGAGTGCCAGGTGGCTGTTTTCCTTCTCCCCCCAAAACTGGGGAGTCACCAAGACCTGGACATGCCACCGATGCCTCTATTCGGCAGCCCCTCTTACTAAAACATTTTGGTTTCCACCAGGCTTTAGCTCTATGCTTTTATTGCAGGACCATAAGCATATGTTAAAGGGCTCTTGAAATTGTTTTAAAGATACTTCACGAAGCTCTTGTAATTCAAAGAGAAGCGGTGTTTACGGGCAACTGGAACAACTTTGGGTCAATGTTTACTGCCTTTTCAAAGAACTGATGCTCTCCACGATGCACCTTTTGTGCCAGGGATAACGAGAGCGTGTACCTCTTATCCCCGCAGGAATGAGAGCCTCCGAGTACTGGGTGGCCTGAAGTCATCCAAACAAACTGCTTTGGTGGGGAATGGAGTGGTTTGGGGGCAGGAAAACACAGGTCTAGGAGGCCAGTGCTGGCTCTTCAGATCCATCCCTGGCTCTTGCTCATAACCGGCTCAGGAGCGGGTCCACAGTGGGGGTTCTACATCCCCTGTGATGAACGTGCCAAGGAAAGGGCCTGAGGCTGGTCCTTATCAGAGAAAAGTCTCTTTTTCTTTCCTGGAGAGCACAGTGGTACCCCCTTTAATTGACATTATTGTGACTGTCTTGTATTCCGGTACTGACAAAAGCCAAAAACCTGACTCTGGGGTTTAGCAGAGATAGACCCACCCAACTGCAGAGGCGTTGCCCTGGGAAGCATGAAGTCTGTTAACTCTGCTTCATGGGTAGGGAACAGGCAATTTAATGGCTTATCCAGGAGTACCCAGAGAGCCTGTAGAAGAGGAGGGATTAAACTCAGCTTGTCCCATGGTCACTCTTATTCTCCTGTCTTTGACAAAGCTTATTCCAAGCAGAATGATGTGCCCAGGGGCTTCCCAAGAGCTTAGCTTTGCTTTTTGAATTTCCCATCTGATCCTGCCTGGACAAACCTGGATGGAAAATTAACCGGTAGTGATTAGACATGCCAACTCCTTTGTCTTCTGTCTGCAGGGAGCAGGACACGATCTGCGACAACTGTGCGGAGGATGGCACCTTCCGTCAGTATGTGCACGAGGCCTCTTCCCCCCGGGTCTGCGATTCCTCCGGCTACTGGACCCCAGAAGAAGCAGAAGGTAAACACCTCCTCTCTTCCCCTGGCTCTGATTTTCCCGGACAGAGATGAGATCTTGTTGAGAAAAGAAAAAGAAGCTTTTTTTTTTTTTTTCTTCTAGAGTGTGAGATGTCTCCTCTTTGGGGAGGCTCTTTAGTGCAGAAAGGAATTCTAGGTGCCCAGGAGACACCTGGTAACTGCCAGCTGGCTTTGGACAAACAAACTGACACCCCAATATCAACCTCAGTCTTTGCCCAGGAAGGTGTTAATGAGAGATACTGGTCAAAAGGGAGGAGCATTTCATTGAAATAGGTCTTACAACTTAGACCTTGGGACCTCATCCAAAACCTCAGGGAGGTTCGTAGGCTTTGATGCAGCCTTGTCCAAAGGGAGCAAGAGGAGCTTCTTGCTTGGTCCCACTGAGTCTGTACCAAGTCCTGGCCTATCTGGGTTGGAAGCAATTCCTCGCTGGCAAGGTGAACAGCAGGGTGTTACAATGTCTCTTGTGCTGAGACCCAGATGTTGGTTTAGAGACCCACCTTGTGGGCATGATGGTGACTTTCAGGGTCATGCAACTGCCACAGGATCTGTTGGGCTTTTCACGCTACCTCAATTCCTCGAAGGCCAAAGCAGAGGAGGCAGGAGACCAGGTGAAATGATGCCGTGAGCTGTACGTAGTGCACACGCTGCTGTGGGACCATGTGGAGCCAGAGGATCTGTTAGTTCTGTGCATTGGCACGTTTGAGCCACCGAGGTCAACTGAAAATGTGCCAGGGTAGTTGCAGAGAAAGTGGAGTTTGGACATTATTACACCTTTGGGATGTAGCCTATCCTTTGAGAACAGCGGTGTCAGGGTGTAGCTGAGATTCTGTGTCTGAAAATGCTTCAAGTATCCCTTGCTAGCATTGCAAGTTGAGGGGGTGGAAAAAAAAAATCAGCTTAAAAAAAATAATCACATTTGTGCTTATTCAGCGATACCAAACAAATCAAAGCTTAGCTCATTCATTGTCCATGGTTCCTGTTTTCCCCCGCTTGTCTGATTCACTGGCAAATTAAAACTGCTTCTGGGATTATGGGATGTTGTTTTCTCCTATGCATGACCGGCGGTTATCCCAAGTGCATGTTTGCTCTGGTGAAAAAGACAGGCTTTATGTTTTTTAGAAGACTGATATTAAATGGATGCAGGCTTTGCATTGGTGCTGGGCCCTAAGAAATGCCTGCAGTGGTTGATGAAGACAAGGGTTATTTCCACTACAGGATGGTGAATTCCAATGATGCTTTCTGAGGCTGAAAGCCCAAGGCTCCATTTCTCTTGCTGAGTGCTCACCCACCACCACGGGAGGTCAGCCTGGGCACTGCCCTGGAGGAAGAACAGCCTTCCAGAACTGCTTCCCTGGCTTGCTTTGGACCTGGTCCTTTCCTGCCTGGGACCTGTTCCAGCACGTGCCTGTGGAACGCTTTTCGGTCTCTGCTCAGTCTATGCGCAAACCCAGAGAGCCAAATTCAGGTGCCCTTGGCAAGCCTTCTGTGCCCATGAGAGTGCAGAGCAAGCTTCATGTCCCCCAGCTGTGTCCAGGCTGTCTCTAGAGCTTGGCACTGCGACCAGCTGCAGCGTGGATGCCATTGTCACTGTTTGAGAGGGCTGTGAGACGTCGGATCTGCCTTGTACGCTTTCTAGGTGCACTAGTGATGCTTATTGCTTTCTAGGGTGTTGGGGCAGATGCCACCAGCTCTGGCACGTGCCTGCAGTGGTTGCAAAACCATGCGTGTGTGCAGCTATAGCACAGAGACGCATAAGGACCTGTGGGGTACTGCAGGGAGGATCGCTCCTCTGGGTCCCCTGATGAGGTCAGCTGTCCCCCTGGTTCTCATCAGCCTCCTCCTCGTCCCTCCTGCCCAGGGCCCCCGGACGTGGATCAGCCCTGTGAGCCCAGCCTGCAGGCCTGGAGTCCGGAGCTCCACCTATACCACATGAACATGACGGTGCCGTGCCCCCAGCCGGATGGCTGCATCCTGGAGCTGCGCTTCCTGCACCCCGTCTACCCCGATTCCCTCACCCTCTGGACCACATACCTCTCCACGGGCTCTCCCAAGGCACTGTCTGACATTGAAGTCCTGACAGAGCAGGGGGAGTCCATTCATCTGGGCCCCCTGGACACCTTCTGTGATGTCCCCTTTACCGTGAAGCTCAACATCCCTAAAAAGGTGTCCGGAGTCAAAATCTACACCTTTGATGAGAGGATGGAGATAGACACGGCCCTGCTGACCTCCATGCCCCACAGCTCGCTCTGCTCTGCCTGCAAGCTGATCCAGTACCGAGTCCTCCGCAACCCCCCATTTGCAAACGGATCCCCCACCATCCCGGCACAGGCACACCGCCAGTTCGTCGACACGTGAGTGACGAGGTTGCTCTGTCGCAGGCTGAGCGGGTGGCTGGGACAGGTTCAATGACCTCCTGAGGTCCTGCCTTTGAATCCCTAGATGGTTTTGCTTGTGTTTTGGTTCCCCCCCGACTCCCACCACCCCATCCCAGGAATTACTGTGTTCAGTGCCATGAGTGGATTCCCTGCAGCATTGAGGAAGCTTGTTGCAGACCCATCATGCTAGCACAAACCTTGCCCATGAGCCCAGGCTAACTAGGACTTTATTAAACCTGAAAACACTTTCCCCATCAACACAACCAGTAAAATGATTGTTCAAGGTGATGCCACTTCTCCCCAGCTCAGACCCTAGGGAAATAAGGAGCAGGCCCCTCTGCACGGCCTGGCAGAGACCCTCTTCCCACAGTCTCTGCCTCTGGCAGTGTAGAGCATGAAGACATAGGTCAAACTGTGACACTGCATGGGCACACACACGTGATTTCTATAGCTGTGGTGAGCAAATCTCTTGCGGATGTATGGGTGGGCTGTTCCCTCCTGCTCCTTCTTCAAGTCCTCTCTGTTCCTGCAGGGAAGTCATGCCTGGGCAGGTGTACCACTACCAGGTGCAGGCAGTCTCTGGGACAACCTCAGGAGAAGCCTCCCCACCACTCGTCCATGTCCATGGAGCACCCTACTGTGGGGATGGGAAGGTGACCACGTAAGTCCAGGAAACTCAAGCTCTTGGCTGAGGTTCTTTAAGCTGTCAGGTCATCCTGCCCCAAAGGGAAGCACCGGGTTGGTCCTCCACCCGTGGGTACTTGGCTGAAGATGCTGCACTGAATCCTTCCAGCAGACTGGACTATAGAGCTTCTGTTTTGTAAAATGCCACGTGCATAGGAGATGGAGATGATCTTTTTTGAGAAGCAATGTGTGGATGAGGGATCCAACCTGAACATCCTCTGTGTTTGACTGCAGTGCTTAGATTCCAGCACATCTCAGCGAGCTGTCGCGGAGCCGGACTCCAAAGGGGATCCACTTTGGGACTGGCCAATATAACCTTTTGTACAGGGTGCATGGTGGTGGCCCTGCAGGAGTAGGCTCCGCAGCAAGCACAGTCCCCAATGGTGTGGTGCCTTTAGAGAGCTGCCTGGTCTCTGCTTAGAGACCCCAAATGATGAAGGGTGCACCACATCTACATTGAGACTCCAATGGTTCACTTGTTCCATCTGAAGATAATTACACCAAATTTCCATATTATAGCTTTTTCAGACTTCAACTTCCAGGTTACTCAGAATTGCTTTCCTTTGAAAACAGTTTTCTTAACAGTGTGAGCAAAGAGGACAATTGAAGTAAGTGCGGGAGGGATTGCAGTATTGTACAAGATCCAGCAAGGCAAAGACGCTTACAGCAGGGCTAGCTGCTAAAGTGGTGTAATCTGGTATGGCTTTGGCGTGAATTCATACTAGCTGAAGGCTTGGTCCAGAGAGAGCAAATGACCACGTTAGGTTCTGTTGTCAAACTTGATACATAAGTAAAAGGAGCCGAAATGGGCAGATGGCAGCTGAGATTTTTGGCAGGCTTTCTTGTTCGTGAGCTGTTGTGGGGAAGGCCATGCGGGAAGCTTTGTCTGTGAAAGTTTTTTTCCTTTGTACCATGTCTGGAACAGTGAGCTAAAGACGGGAAGACAAGACACAGTTGATCTTTCATGTTAGATAAGGGTGGAGGTTGGTGAGCATTACAAGGTGTACGCCAGAAGATATTTTTGCCCCTTGTGTTTTGAGATATGTAACTCTGTGCAGAAATGAATAGGTACAAGTTGAAGCATTTCTGCCAGCTTTTCCCATGAGGTCTATTTTCTGCAGTATGGGGACAGAATCTTTTCAAGGAAATTGCATGGGCTTTTTTTCCTCATGAGATCAGCTGGGGGCTGTTTCTTGTCTTCTCTTGGGCTAACCTTCTATCTCTCCCTTCTCCTGCCTCCCCTTCTCCAGCTCCCACTGAAACATTGAACCTCTTGCCCTCTCCAATGCTTGCTTCCTCCAGCAACAAGTCTTCCTGGTGCTTGATTCTCTGCTTCCTCTGTTGTATATAGCTGCTGCTTCTCCCATAGTTCTTGCCTCAGGTCTTATAAGAAAGTCACAGTACAGTCATGCCTTCTCCCATATGCTGTGTTTTCAACCTCTTTTTATTCCCTGGCAAGATACGGTATTTTCACCCCTCTACCTTACCACATACGTGGTTCTTCCTCTTCTCCCTGCTTCTGTGGAAAGGGAAGCCAGATACGGGGTCCTCACTCATGACTGGGCAGAAGCACTGGAGTGTTGAGTCAAGGGTGGTGTTAACACATCTGGCTGTTGTCCTCTTAGGAGCCTGGAGGAGGAATGCGATGATGGGAACTTGCTGGATGGAGATGGCTGTTCCAGGAGGTGTAAAAAGGAAAAAGGCTTCAACTGTGTCGGTGAGTGGATTAGTCACTGCAGCTGGAGTGATCCATGGAGCTTGTCAGGCTCTTGTGGTAGGAAATCTCAGGGCTAAACAGCCAGCAGACCTCCTGGGACAGGAGGAGATGTACGTGCCTGGAGCCTGGTTTGTAAAGGGGTCATCCCTGGTCTCCTTGCAGGGGAACCAAGCCTGTGCTACGTGCACAATGGAGACGGGGTATGTGAGCCATTCGAGAAGACAAGCAGTGTCCTGGATTGTGGTCCCAAAAAAATACATGGATCTGTGGGCAGCAAAAGCCTACGCCTCCCATGAGGATGCAAAGTCATGCCCTGCTTCCTTGGCCACTGGAGAGCCTGTTGTGAAGGTGAGTGAAGGCATAGCTAAAAAAAAAAAAAAAAAGACTTCTAGCAAAGCCCATGCAGTAAAGCTGGGGAAGTCACTGCTGCAAGAGTGTAATGAGGCAAAACCAAAATCTTCAGAGCAGCTCTGGAAGTGTTCATTGTTGACTATATGCCCACGCAGGGAGCCAGTAGAAGACCTGGGCATTTCTCACACCCTTCTTTCACTAGTCCCTAAGCCCAGGGACTGCAGTACATGGAAGAGTGTTTCATCAAGGCAAAGAGCACCTCCCCTGACCGTGCGGCTTGCTAAACAGTGATCACCTCCATCCCACCAGCTAAATGCACAACTTTGAGTATGTGAGTAATCCCACTGTTGGTTTAAAAAAAAAATAAAATCCTGTAAGTCTAATATCTTATAAGGTCGAGGCCTGAAAGGATAAATCATGCATACATCAGCATCTGTGCTGCTCTCAAACTCTCTGATCTGAAGCCAAGGAAAAATCAATGGGAGAATTCCCATCTTTCATATGGGCTTTGGAGCAGGGCCTGGAGGTCTAGGATGGGATCTCGCCTCATCAGTGTTAACAAGATGTGTGTATGTTCTTTTCTAGCAAGCTGAAGAAGGGCAAGAAATATGTTGAGAGGTCATATTTAGCCCTTTATACATGCGTTTCTATTGACCTGATATTAGGAACAATCTTCTTGAGCCCTACAGCATGATTAAATTGCCCAGATGTACAAGTCTAATGAGATGCCTTGGGCTCAGGTGTCTGCTCCTCTAGAATGACACACATATCTCTCAGGTTGTGTCTGTCAGGCCTATGGGAATATCTGGGATACCATAGGGCATCAAATCGCACAGAAGACTGGTATTCAGGCAAATGAACCACGCCTTCGGATCTCATCAACCCAGCCAAAATCAGGAGGCTGTGGTCTTACCTACCATCTCTCAGCTTGGTTCATTATTTCTTTCTCAGCCCCATGGGCAGCGTGGGGTGCTCAAACAGCATATTTACAGCACCTGGAAATGGCAAAGGCCTCCTCTGCACATGTGTGGGCGGCGGGATGTCACTTGTGCTTAGGAGCCCACATCCTAATTGTCTTCATGCTAGGAACCAGCTAGGGATCCTTCTCAATGTTTGAGTCTTCCTTGAGGTTTTGTAGATGCCGTTTCTCACTTTCCTTGCTTCTTTCTCGGTTGAAATCAGTCTCTCCTTTCAGATGTGTAAATCCCACCTTCACGATGTGCCAAAGGAACTTTCCCTGGTTGCTTGGTTCCCCTGCACTCCCAACCCAGACAATGCTCAGGATCCAGATGAGGAGAGGACGCCTCTGGGTGATGAGGGAGTTTGGCTCAAGGTAAGTGAGGATGTGTGGTCAGGCACAGAAGGATTTGCTTGTCTTTGCCCTGACACTTTGGTGACAAAGACCCATCCTTTTCTGTCCTGTAGGAACTACAGCAGTATTAAAAACTGCTCAGATAGGACTTCATATGCTACAGATCTCTTTGCAAACCCCAGATGCCTGTGGCTGGGTCTTATGTAGTTGCCCCATTCCCACTGTGAACGGCAAACCCATCCTGGGGCAGATTGCCAGGAGAGGGGCTGTGCCCAAAACCAGAAGCCCACAGAAATGTGAGACTGAGAAACAACTTGTTCCTGACTATCCCCTGCAGTCAAGCTGTGCCGTTACACCTGCAAAGGCTGAGAACAAGCCGTTTTTAAAGTCTTAGTTACCTTTGTTCCACATGGCTGCGAAGAGCTACAGAGGGTAGCTGGATATACTCTACCATCCTGAGGTGTCCTGAGCACTCCAGGTTGCTGCTGAGCACCCTGAGCCCACAGCAATCAGCTGTGGCATGCAGGTCCTCCTGCCCTCCGGTGACTCCAGATGAAAAGACGCAGCACTTCTGTGCCCAAGATGCTGGTCCTGCAGCCCAACATCATGCCCAACATGCCCCCATGTCTGGGACGCTGCCGTTGGGAGGGTACTGGGAGGGTCAGACCTCTCTGTCCCGGCAGGAAGAGGAGAGCTGGGGGTTAGACCAACGTGACTTTGACAGTGTTGATTGTCTAATCACAGACCCAGTTTAGAGGTTTCGTGGTTGTTGCCTGGTGTTACTGGAAAGCCGGGCTCTGGTGTGCTGCTTCCTCGGCAGTGTGAGGAGCACCTTGCCCTGCTTTGCTCAAGGTTGTCTAGAGAGGACCTCTTCCCAAGGCACTCAGATGACTTAGTGAATCGTCAAACTTGAGTCAATGGCTATTGCCTCTGAGGTGCTCCGGCTCTCCAAAGAACTTCCTTTAACTGTTTGGTTTTTTTTTTTCCTTTCTTCCTTGTCTATGTGCTCACAACCTGCTTTCCAGCTTCAGTCTCTGGCCAGGACAAAGGTGCCTCCTTTCTTCCTTTGCTAGTGAGAAAGGAGCAATCTCCTGCTCTGCCCTACCTAGATGAAAGCTTGCTTTCCAGTTCTCACCAGGGGTTAAAGCATGTTCCAGTTTTATTGGAGCTTGTGGTCAGTTCTCTTCCTCTATGGATGTTTATATTAAAGACTTTCATTACTGGTTCTCCGTGCTCTCTCTAGGAGTGCTATTATTTTCCGCCCATAAAATTATTTATGGACTAGTAATAAATATGCCCTTTTTCTTTTTTCTTTTTTCCTTTTTTTTTTTTAATAGAGTTTGCCTGATTGGTAACATATTGAGTTAGGAAAGACAGCTTCTTGTTGACAATTTGCCTAGCACACCCGCCTGCCCGGACAGGAGCGGTGCTGTTCGTGCACATGCATACCCACGTGTGCGCGGTGCTTCGTGGCCACCAACTCCCGTGGCCGTTTTAAAGCTGTTGCACTTGTGTCACCCGGGTTAGAACCACACCACAAAACCCATCGGGTGGTAGGAATCACTTCCTACAGTGTTTCTCAAGAGGTGGCACCAATGAGCAAGGGAAAGGCCGGGTCATGCCGTAAGTAGGCTGGGGGCCAGAGGGGTGTGTGTGTGTGTCTGTGCCACCGAACGAAGCATCTACCGTGCACCTTGGGTGTGCTTGCAGACGGGAATCGTTGTGATTTGTAGATCTCCAGCCATGGTTTGTTCTGTTTCTAACACATCTGATGAGGAGAGAAATCAAAATCACTTGTAAGCAAGCCAGGATGTATAACATGCAGGAAATTAAACAGAAAGGGGGAGAGGGAGGGAGAAAAATAAAGATAGCCCACTGTGGTCAAGCATGTAATATGTATTAAAAAGAAAAAAAAGATTTGGGGTGTCAGTCAGTCAGCTGCTGTTGGTCTAACTTAGGGCCAGTGTCCTTCACCTCCAAGTAGGTGCACTGTAGGAAGGGAAAGACTAAACCCTCCACCTTAAGCTGTGTCGCCCAGGGAAAGCCCCACCTGACTTCTCCAACCACCTCTCTTCTCCCGAGGAACCATGCAGCAGGTAGCTGGGTTAAAATCGGCTGACTCCTTGGGGCTTCCCAACTGCAACTCTGTCCTGGGGGGCTCCTCGGAGCAGGCTGGGAGCACTGCTGGCTCTTCTTCATCTTTCCTCCCTTCTTGCTTTCCTGTTTCTTTTCCTTTCTCCCCACCCTTTTCTCACCAAGGGGGACAATGGCGAGGTACCAAATAAAAATGTTTGAGCCTCCTGGTCCACCCCTGGCAGCCAGGCCAGCCCTGGTGAGAGCAGGCTCTGGCCAAGGGAGCGTGTAGGCAGCGGCGGGGACACGCTCGTGGGGTGTTTGCTGCCGAGCACCTCCCTGCAGGATGGGAGCCCTGGGCTGAAGCCCAAAGTTTTCTCTGGCTTCCATGCATGAGCAATACCTGGTGTGGCATGAAGCACCCCAAGGCTGGGCTGCCATCGCAAATCAGGTGGTTGTCCTCTCCGCTCCCGCAGTCTGCTCCTTGGGCTGTGCCCGGCCAGCTGGGACTTGTCCTCCTCCGGAATACACCTTTGTCTTGACTTTCTTGGGCATTCAACAAAAACACTCCATAGGGTGGATCTTGGTCAAAACACATCTCTGCACTGGGTGGGGGGTACCAGGGTGGAGAAGAAAAATATTTCTCTCTTCTTAATTCCAAACAATATCTGCCCTGCCATGATTGATGCCACGAGTTTCCCGGCTGCCTCCTGTAGCCTTCGGGGCTGTAGACAAGTGGGGAGCTGTCGGCTCTCTTAGCAGGCAGGGCTCCTTCCCACAAATCTTTCCACATGTTGGCTGACAAACAGTTTGCAGTCACTCTGGGTACTGAGGCCATTCTTTGGGGGTTTTTTTAATGGAAATATTTTGATAGTGAGGGTGGTAGCTGTGGTCTCTGGGTGGCTCGCTTACCCGGCTGGCACTGCATAGGGTGGGAGTTGGAGCCTGGTGAAGGAAGGGCAGAAAAGGGGTTATCCAGGTCTCAGTCAGGTCTTGCTCAATTTTAAAAGCAGGAAATGTGGAAGCTAGGAAGATGCCATAAATTTATGGCAAGGCAGGACTGGTACACTTGGGGAAGACTAGCCAAAGGGAATTAGGAGGGAAAGGAGTGAGTTCCTGCACCCTTCCTTCCCTCCTCTCTCTCTTCCCACCCATTTGATGCTCTGCATATCTGGAGTCTCTGACCCCCTAACCCTGCTGCTCCTCTCTCACCGTGCTCCCTCTTTCTCTCCTTCTTGCATATACGGGATCAGAAAGGCTGTATTTGGTATGTGTGCTCTCAGGGTCTCTCTTGCCCTCCTGCCCAGGTGTGCTTTGAGAGACCTGCAGTGCCCACCTCCCTCCTGGTCTTCCTGGCCTCTGACGGCATCATCCCAAGCAAGCAGCGCAAGCCGAGGGTCACTGTCCAGCTGAGCGATGTAGATGGACTGA
>NW_009621686.1:42897-51631 GCF_000690535.1 Cariama cristata
TGAGCAAACTATGGACTGTGGCACCAGTCTGTGCTGTCCCAGCAGGGACACAAGGAGCCTCCACCACTGCTGCGATCTCTCGCTGGATGGGGTGCTGCTCTCCTCTCTCCCCCCCCCTTGCAGCATCTTCTGCTTCCCAAGCTGGTCTGTTGGGATGTGTGGGGGAGTGGAAGAGGTAAATCAAAAGCAGAGAAAATATGTCTAGAGCTGAGCTAGTGGCTTCTTTCTTTGCCCCGTCTCTCAGGGATGTACGAACTGTCATGCCAGCACAACCCCCTTGTCATCAACGTGACCCATGGCCAGGAGGACTCATCCCACCGGGCTGCTTCGGTGCTGCTCAACTTCTCCTCCCCACTCGTGGGCATCGCAGCCGTGGCCTTGCGGACCTCAGCTCAGTCTGGCTCCTCTGATACCACTACCTGCCTCCTGCAACACCAGGAGGAGCGTGACCATCAGCGCTACAGGTATGGTCTCCTCAGGGCACTTCCCAACGGGCACCCAGAGTACCTCTCTCTCCTGGGGCTTTGTGCTTCAGTTCTCGAGTTTTCATCTACTCACTGTTTCGTGACTATTCTCAGGTGGCTTTTAAGATGTTGTTGGAAAAATCTGGTGTAATGAGTCTTAATTTGCTTATCTTGATTTTGTGGGTGGCCGGTGCATCTGCACGAGACTACGTGAAAGGACTGTTCCCTGGTGGGAAAACCAAGCTCCCTCTGCTGAGGAGTTATCACCAAGTAGTACTGCTGAAGCTGAAATGTTGGTTTCTTCCGCATATGCTTTACAAGCTCCGTCTCCATCCATTCCAGTCTTCCCCACGCTGCAGGAGGTGGGGACGAAGCTCTCCTCCTCCTCGGCTCTGTGCTGGCTCCCCATCTGTCCCAGGCTCCTCACCAAGTCTCACCCTGCCCCTGTTGTAATGTGGCAATAACAATAATAGTAGCGGCAGCGCTTTAATTTATTGATGTCCGGCGCTCACAGACACGTGCCTGTCTTTGTAAAGCAGCAAGTGAGAGGCGGCGTTTGTAGAACGGGCGCCGCTCTCTGAGCGGGTCGTGCTGGCAAAAGGATGGGAAAGGACTGTTGTCCAAAATAGACTAAATAAACAAGGCAGAAAGAGCATGCTGAGCAGAGGCACGGACCCAAGGAGGAATGAAAGGATGGTGCTCAGCTTTGTCCTACAGGGGTAGCGGGGCTGATGACGGCCAGACCTGCCAAGTCTGGCTTTGCTTTCGGATCCCAGGCTCCCTGAAGTTACAAATGTGCCGATCCAGGGCTCTGGTTCAGCCAGTTACTCAAACCGCACTACTGGGAATCCTGATTTTGGGTCCAAGCTTTGCTGGAGCTGTGGGGGCGTTAAGAATGAAGGGCTTTGGCTAGGGTCATTGCATCACTGCTACTGTCATTTTTCTTCTGTTGATGGCCCTGGGTGGACAAACATCCCTGAGAATGAATGAGTGTGAGTGTGTTTGTCTAAAAGCTTGTGGTATCAAGGTACAATTGATTTATGCAGGGTTCTGGAAGCCACGGATATCCTGCAGCTGCTTTTCACTTTCTCTTTTTTTTTAAGTGCATGTGTGATTTCTACAGAAACATAAGTCTTAGTGATTCAGCATATAAATATTATTCTCAGCCTTACATTAAAGGATCAGCGTCCACCTGAAATGCAGTCCGTTTCCTCCTGGTAGCCGTTACAGCTATGTACACACATGCTTTTAAGACCACAGCCAGCTGATGTGGTTTTCCAATTACGTTTTCTCATCGTTTAAAATAATTTTGAGCTCTCATTGCTTGAGAGCTTCCCCCTCCTCCTCAGAAGTGACTGCAAGGAGGAACAGACTGACCGGACACAGCTGAGTGTCACTTATGGATGGGGAGAAGCTCATATAGGGACAAATAAAGAGGAAAACAGATTTTTTATCTTAGAAGTCTCTTTCTAGCTGAAGCACAAGCCAGTTGCCATATCGCCAAAGTGCACAGAGCTGTGTGCTCTCCCCTTTGTGTGGGCACAGCAGGACCTAGAAGGATCCTCACCTCTTCTCCTCCTCTTGCTGCTATCCTGCGGGCTCCTTGTGGCCCTGGCTTAGCTGCGGTATGCTGAATTGCAAGTTACACACGTGCCCTTAGCAAACACTCAGAGTAAATCAGATCCCCAGAGATTTTGGAGTAGGAAATGCTATTTATAGTAGTGCTTTTCTGGACAAAATGCTGGAATAGTTAGAGCGGGGTTAGGCTTACAACCTCCGGTAGCCTTACTAATAATAAAGGATCTGCTTCTTTTAAGTCTGGAAACATCCAAGTATCCCCACCTTATTATATTTTTAAAATCTATTTCATCTCCAAAACTAACGTACAGCAGTATTTTTATTTTTAAGGGCTAATAATCCATTTCATAAAAGGCAGGTGGAGTCTGGGGAAAAAATCCCCGATTAAAATCCCGTAATATAAAATCTTAAGAGGTTTAGAGACATTCAACTGTAAAAGGTCACAGAAGATCTGTGCTATTCCTGTAAAGAATTGAATTGACTGCTTCCACGCACCCAGCCTCATATGCACAGTACATGCGATGAGTGCTTTCCCAAAATAACCCAAGAAAGGGATAATAACAAAGGCAACAAAGAAATGAGGTTTCCTGACTTCAGTCTAGAAATGCTCGTTGCCAAAATAATAAATATATGATGGCTTGGTATTTCTGTAGCATCCTTCATCTTGAAGGATCTCAAAGTGCTTTGCAGGCTGAGGAAAACAAAGAGATAATGTTTTTGCTGATGAAATGCAGCCATCTCCAGGTGATGATGCAGCAGGCGTTTGACACTAGAAAAGTACATCCTTACTTTGAAAAAAGAGTTGCCTTCTGCTTTCAGACCTGCTTGAGGCACTGAAGGTTGGAAGAGCACTTGCAAACCAAAGCAGCGTGGTGTCCCTTCTTCACACCTCGCTACCAGCACCAGGAACCCCTCTCTACTGTCTCTGCCAGCAGCTCAGGCCTTGTCTTTGTTTTCTGTAACCAATTGCAACCTTACAAGGTCAGGTAGAAATCAGACTTTTAACAGGTTTCCACCCAGGAAACTCAAACTCTCCAGCGTTCGTCCTTTTCTTTGTGTTTTAAAACTGAGCCACAGTCCCTCCTGTTTTCCTTGGTACAGGTTATATACTGAACAAGGGGAACATTTTTCATTTCCTCTGTTATGTTTATTTTTAGCTTGGTTTTATTTTTAGTGTGCTTTACTTTATGTTAGCATATGCTCGGAAATGCCTTGGCGAGTTAACGGGAAAGGTGCTACAAAATGCAATCTGCATTGTGTTTTTGTTCCCTGTATGAGCACCCTCCTCTACTCCCACATAAGTGGGTTCAATGCACCGAGGGGTGTCTGGTTTGGATTCCTTTTATAAGGAAAGTGGATGTCAGGGAGAGAAAATCAGATGGAGGAATGAGTTGTTTACATATTTTTAATTGCTAAACTTTATTTAGCAAAGAGAAGAGGGCTATTTCCCAAGCAGGTTTTTATTTGGTTTGTTCTCTTTCTTCCAGGCACCAGATTTATGCAGAGTCAATTTGCGAAATGCATCTGTGCTGGTGTGAAAATTGATGGGGACCCTAGGTAGAGATGCTGGTATTTAATTTCCTTCCCTCTGGCCTAGGGTGTCCCGTGGCCAGGAACCACACACAGAGTGGATGGACCCTTGTGTTGGGATCCCAAGGTCATCCCCAACGGACTGAGACACGCTCAGGTCAAGATGTACCTCTATCCCCACTCTGTCCTCCCAGCCAGGCTCCACGTGCATGCGGAGTGCAGCCGTCATTGAGAATCCTCTGTCGTGAGGACAGCACACATTGCCTGGATGTCTGTTCCCTGCTTCTCTCAGGCACATGCAACCTCCTGGGTGCAGCGTGAGGCCCATCAGAGCAGGTTGTGTCTCTACTGCACCATGCACATCCTCTCTCCTTGGCCTGGAGGAAAACACCTCTCAAGAACCAAGCCTAGGGTATCCTGATCACTGCCTTTCCTGGGGCATGGGCTCACCTCAGTCTTTGCCTCTGCCCTTGAGACCTCTGAAGGTGCCTATCCTCTGGCATCAAAGCCTGTTGGCCTCTGGCGCTTCTCTTGTGGGGACTGATAGGTGGTTGTGACCAAGGCTTTACTGTAGGACTTGATCATTGCCTTCACTGTCTAGCTGGAAGGTGACGACGGAAACCCTTGGAGGTGGAGGGACCTTTTTCATGGGCTGCCGCATTCTGTTTGCTCTCTGCAGCCTAGTCAGCGTCTTGAGTTTAATGCTTTGTATATTGGTTTTGTTCTAGGATGCTCAAGGCATCTTCTGCCTTTCCCTGAGACTAGCCAGTCTGGCCTAGGAAAAAATATCTCCCAACACAAAAGTTTTTCACTGATTCGGTCTTGAGTCAAACGCAACAGCTAAACAGCTTAGAAACAGGGTGCTTGGTGTCACCTCATGGAAAGGGCCACGCAGTCTGATAAACTTGTTCCAAGCGTGGCCAGCCCCTGGTACATCAAGGGAAGGTGAATGACACCACAGAGCTGTTGTGTGAGGTGCAAGGCAGGTTTCCTTCCTGACCTTGGCACAGCTCCTGGTGAAACCCTGAAGCTTTGTCTTGGTTCCTTATTCTCTTACCAGTATGGACATTACGTGAGTCACACCAAGCCTTCTGTCCTTCCTGTATCTGGTGAAGAATGCAATAAGCACTGGGAGACCCTGAGGTTTGCCTGCAGAGCCCTCGGCGTACCGCTGCCACCACCCTGCCCCTGTTCTGCCCTGCCTTCCCTAATGGCACACACAGGCACTAGCATTTTTCACAGAAACTGGATTAAACGTGTCCTTCAGAAGGCTCTCTTATCTTGTGTTACAGGCTGCAGGAGGTGATGAGTCCACCATCTCCCCTGCTGAGCTATTCTTGTATCCAGTAACCCTCTCTGCTGAGAAGTTGCCTCTGATTTAAAGATGAAAGTTGTTGCTTTTGCTCCATCCTTGTCAGAAAGGTCTAAACGCCTCCTGCCAGCACACATTTCTTTGCGTGTGTGTCTGTACAGAGTGATCAGATCCTCTCACTATCTCCTCTCTGTCACGATAAATATTTTTTCCTCCTTAAATCTTATAGCAGAAGTCTTCCCATCCAGCTATGGCTTCTGCTTGCAGCTCCCTTGTGAAGTTCCTCTGCTATTTCTATGTGTTTCTTGGTGGTGGCTGTGGATCAGAAGTGAATCCCTCTGGATGCAATAGGAGGTGGTAAAAAGGAGGTACAGTGTGATGCTGTGGGGATCAGATATGGATAAAGGCGTTCTTTGGGATAGCTGAATATGTACCCTTGATGAATATTGGCAGATAAATCCTACCTGCGTGCTGGCCTCACGATGGGCAGGTGGGCCATCTGCCTTCAGGAAGGAGTCAGGACAACTCCTCTCAGGAGCGATGAAGGTACGGTCCGTCCTGCCTCAGGCTGGGAAGCTGACTAGACCAAATGTGACATCACATTCAGCCTCACTTTCTGTGCTTCTATAAATCTATTTTGGTGTAGCAAACAACAAAACAAAAAAAACAAACACGGAAAGGAGCTGTCTGGAAACACATTAAGATTGATCTGTTCTCACTTCTTTGTCTTCCTTTTCCGCTACGGCTACAGAGGGGCCAACAGGTCATCTACCATCTTACTGGTGCCTTTTCTCTATCTGTGAGTTAGATGACAGTGGGTGACTCACAAGGATGTTATTTTTTGCCAAGTTTCTTTGGGAGTCATGTACAGAAGCAAACATCTTTTCTTGAGACGGCAACCTCAATGAAGATTGTAATCAAGCAGCATCACCACCGTTGGGTCTGTACACGTAGCCTGCTCCCACAAGGACGGTTGCCATCAGATTTACTGGAAAAGTGAGACCTTTCCCCTTCACGAGAAACATGCCTGAGGGGAGAAATTCCCAAGTGTTTCCAAAACACCTTTTCTCACTTCCTAGCTATTCTCTTTTGCTAGACCACATTGAGGTAAACATCTTTTATCTCACTGATGTTCAGTGCTACAATCCAGACTCCACCAGAGTACATGCAGTGACTACTTTTAACTTCAGTTTGGCTGAAGCCTTTACCTTTCCATCAACATCTCCTGTAACCCACTCTTCCCCCCAAAATTTGCACCATTAGATGAACTTCTTACAATAATTTTCCCCTGTTAGAGTTGGAGCTTGACGATAAGGGCTGTTTTAGCAGCAATCTTTTGAAAAGCTTGGGTAGATAGTACAGCAATTCATGGATGATTTATTATACTTTAGGCAGCTGCACTGTATTTGGCTTGGCTTAGCTTGACTTGGGTATATCCATCAGTATTTCCTGGGTTCCATGAAATATTTGCTGTAAAGTGTGACATTTCAGCTTTTCAGAATTTGGGTTTTGTCACAACAAAATGATATCTCCCTACCAGCCTTGCCACCACTGGCACCACGCCGTTGCTGGCAGTTGCCTCCTACTTTTATTCTAGAAAGATGAAGGATCCTAAAGGAAAAGTTTTGCTCTAGTTTGTAGAATTGATCGCATTTCAGAACAAAGCTCTTACCGTTCCAGAGCAGTTAGGGCCATCACTAAGCAGAATTTCACAAATTGCCAGATCTGAAACTTTCTTTGATCTATGAGTTATGGGACTTGGTGAGCCCAGAAAATCATGCAGGCTGGTGCTGACGTGGAATAAGTTAGGAGAAAAAAACTTGGTATTTTGTAAAAATGTTGTTGACAAATCATTAGTTTGAGCTTCAAAAGATGCTGGGATAAAAATGGAAATTTTTTTGATGTTTCATGCAGAAAAAAAAAATATTGGCTCGTCCCACATCTTATACGGCCTGAATCAGAAATGGGCAAAAGTCAGGAGTTTGCAGCTGCGATACAGGAATTTCATTTATCATCAAAAGGAGAAAGAGCTCCTTCATGCTGAGATCAGAACTGGGCTAACTGCACCATTTCCTCGTCCAGCCTTCGTTAGGGTGTTCCAGCGGCTGGGAGCAGTGATTTATTCCATCACTTTACCCGAACCCTGGTAACACATGTGGATCATGATGAGGCCAGGCCACATGGCTTTTTTTTTTTTTTGTCCAGCACTTGTACATCATCAGACTTAAGGGTGTTCTGGCCCAGAGTACTGCAGTGATAGTCGTGATGATGCTGATAATAACAAAGGAAATGATCAAGGCAAAGTTTGTAAGTAGAGATGACATATATATATATATATTTTTTTTTAAGTTTACTGGTATATTTGAGAAAATCAGGCAGTTTTCAGTGATGTGAGCCCCTCTTCAGGTCTGGAATAGCAGCACCAGACTTCAAAGCTACGTGTAGGATAAGAACAGCTTCTCAGAACTTGAGTCGATAGGTCTTGGATCATTTCCAAAATAAAACCTAGTGGGTATTTGTGGGATGGGGAGGGGGGGTGTTAGTCACAGAGAAAAAGGCAAGTTAGTCATCTTTTGGGGCAAAGAGAAAGCTACTTTTTTCTAAAATATATCTATATGCACGTAAAAAAATGTGTGGTGTATATAAAAAGAAAGATTTTGATATTATGACCTATAATTATCAATCCCTTATGTATAACTAATCTATACAACATTTTGCATATATAGTAATACAGTAAGAAACTTGCTGATCTCTCGATCTACTTTATACCAACATTGCCAGTTACGTTTCCAAACTGGTGGAAAACCAAAATGCGCCTGTTAGTGCTGAAAAGGATCAGCGCTTCATTACTTGTTATTCAATAAACAGCGTTGTCCCGACTGCCGAGGCCGCCCTAGACAATGTGCCAGCACCAGCAGAGCTGCTCCAACCAAGCAGTTGGCCTGGCTGGATGTGTCTGGAAGGTGCCACCACCCCCCGTCAAACCAGTGCTGTGATGAGCACACACACCATAACTCAACGCAACATCATGAGCAGATGAAGTTGAGGATCTTGGGGTCCCAGTCTGGCAACCCAGCTGCCTTGTAGCCTACAGCTGCTTGGTGAACCCATCACGCATCTTCCAGCCCCGCTTCCCAACATATGGTCTACAATTTGACCAGATGTGCCCCGAGGCACCCAGGGGTAAGGACTTTCTTGCAGTGGTGTGTTGATGTAGCACCCAACACCATGGTCAGAGGGATGCTGCGCGCCAGCTGCAGCTCCCTTCGTGCCTGTGGCTGGTAAGGAAGGGGATGGGATGCAAGAGCAAGGCTGGAAAGAGGAGAAACTCAGCCCCTTTTGTCCATGCGTGTGCAGACACACACACACGAGGAGGTTTAGGACAGCGGCTCCGTCACAGGGAGGTGGAGTCGGGGACGGGAGCGTGCGAGCGCTGGGGGCACAGGCAGGGAGCAAAACAACTGCTCGGAGAAGGTGACTGCGGGAGGGGAGGGGAGAGGGCTACAATTGGTACCAGATGCCCTCAGAAGCTAATGACCTGACAAACGCTGTGCTCATAAAACAAATTCTTTAAAAAGGAAGCAAATGGAAATATAAGCTAGTGAAAGAATTTGCAGCAGCTGCCCTGAAACCATTTCTCACTTCATAAACAGGTCTGCATTGAAAAAACAGACCCTTTCTTCTTGTTCTCCTTTGTGGTCCCCTCCCGTGCCCACCGGCTCTTTCAGGGCTGCGGCCTGCAGGTTTCCACCGTGTCTTTGGCTCGGTGGACTTGTCCAGAGTCAACAGCACATTGCGTTCCCTTAATGTCCCTGTCGGCACTGATTTTCTTTTTTTTTTTTTTTTTTGT
>NW_009621686.1:51662-63203 GCF_000690535.1 Cariama cristata
TATCGTTTGTGGGATTTCTATCCCCGCATCCTTGGCTGGAGAGGTTGAGCGAAGGCAAAAGGCACAGGCTGCCTCCACCTCCTCTGGGTGAAATGCAGCGGGCGAGAACCTCTGGCAGTCCTGTGCAAAGCAGGGAGCAGAGGGGAGGTGTTTGGGTGTGACTGCCTCACTTCTCTCCCCGGTTATCACCTGAAGCTGCAACACCTCTGCCCCTTCTTCAGGAGGGCTGATGTTGGGTTTTGCACCTGTACCACTTGGTAAGAAAATAAAGCCTGACTGCCAAATAACCAGGGCGTTTTCCTGCGGGAGCTATCGTGTCAGCCCCATGTCTTGGCCTCGTTCCATCACAGGCGATTAATGTACTGGCTACATTTCACTGATGGAGGACCGCAGCCCTCTGGCCAGCGCTCCTCTTCGCTATGGGATTATTTGTGATGCCTAATTAACCAGTACCCAACAACTGGTCCTCGGTGGGAAGCCGCTGTGGTGAGGAGGGGGCTGTTTACTTCCAAGGGATGGGTGACACACTGCAAGCTTTCCTGGGACCTTTCCTAACTTGCAGCGGTGCACAGGGGAGGGTAATTCCTCCTTTTAGCTGCATCTCACCTTGGTGCCCACAGCTGAGTCTGTGGAGCTTGGACAGGTGAGTGTTGAGATGGTCTGGATCCCAAAGAGCCTGGCATCAGCATGCACAGGCTTGAAATGCTGCGTGGGCCTGTGGGAAGAGCAGAGGTGCTGCAGGCCACCCGAGGAGAGTGGGAAGGTGACAAGAGTGGGGTGGAGGAGACAGCTGCAGCATGTCCAGCTTCTCCCTTCCGCTGCAGGCTGTGCTGTAGCTGTGTGGACGTGAAGCTCGGGCAACTCTGCTGCCAGGTCTAGGGGGAACCACAGGTAGTTTGAAGAACATCTCGTGGATGGTTCCCTAATATCTGCAGAGGTTTCTTCTCCAGCTGAACAGTTGGAGTTGGAGAATCCTCTGTGGATTCTCTGACGTCTAATACAGGGTTTGAGATAACTGTTGCCCTTCTATCAGCAAAGGCTTTAAAAACGCCTCTTCATCTTTTCTTCCTGACTATCCATTGCTGCAAATCTTGTCTTATTCTGCGCTAAGGCTGACTGAAAGTGAGGGGTGGATTCAAAAGTTACCAGTAAGGAGAAACACCCAGTGTTACTGTCTTGGTTTTGTTGCCTTTGGAAAGCACAGAGCTCTTGCCGTCCGCTGTCTGTCCCCAGACACTGGTGTCTGAGACGTGCGTGAGCAGAGAATGTACAGGAGGACACGTGGGTGGCTGCAATCATGTGTGAGTCTGATGGCGTACTCCCTATGGCGCTGCAGAGCGCGGTTTCAAGAGGTCTCTTACCACAAGTTCTCTAGTATCCGGTATGATTTGAGCATGTTGGAGGTGAGAAACTGTCATGTGGTAGAGACCACCTTCCTGCTGGAGAAGCTGCAGCCCTCTCGGGAAGGTGCTGTGATGACTGCTGTTTGTAGCTTTACGCCTTGCGCATTCGGGAGCGCTGCTTGATAGCACCATCTGGTATCAGCTTTCCCACTTTGTCCTTCAGAAAGTTGTGGCCTTGCTGGATATGCCGTCTGCCTGCCCTCTCCCTGTCACCTCCCTCCTCTTGCTCTCTTGGTCCACCTACACCGAGCACCACCAGCCCCTTTGGTGCCAGGTTATGTGCAGGCTCTGTGTGATGCAGTCTGTGCACCCTGAGGCAGAGGAGCTGGAGCAGCCCCCCAGACAACGCAGATTTGGGAAGGAACGTTGTTGGGCCATGCCTCCTTTCATCAGCTTGGAAGGACACGATGGTCTGTGGGAAGGCGTGGGCTGGGGTTGGGCCGAGGTCCAGCCAAGGCAAAGCGGGGAAGAAGTACCCTCCTGGCATCATCGTCAGGAGGTTTCAAGCCTGGAAGAAGCTGGGCCTGAGGGATAGGTGTGCATCTCTGTAGGCATCTGTGATCTGCTGAGCATCCCACACAGGTGCCGCTCAGAGAGAATCTCTCCTTGCTGAACAATTCCTGGGACCCTCTGGTTGATCCCTTCCCTCTTCTTCTCCATAGCTGTATCCACGGTGCCTGTGCAGGATCGGGAAGTTGCACGCGGCCGCTGCTTGCTCACGCTGCCACCCTCAACTGTACCTCCGATGGCCCGAGGCACATGGCGTGCACTGTCACCTGCGAAAAGGGTTTCATCCTCCGCTCCAGCAATGGGAAGAGCCTGGGCTCCATGCAGGTGAGTGGGCTTCAGGATGGTGGAGACCTCACTGCTTGTTGGACCGAGTGCTACTTAAGAGAGATTTAACCACCTCAGGGTTGTTGGAGTGACTCCAGGACACCTTGTTCCTCCAGCCCTGACCTCCTTGCTGCTTTTCCAACAAACCTCAGCCCAATGGAGGCTCTGGTGCTGGACCTCTGTGCTGGTGGCTTGTGGTCCTGCTCTGGAGACCCCTCTCCTTCCCTTGCCGCAGTCCAGCCCAGTCCTGCCTGCAGACCATGGCTCTGCCAGGCTAAAAGCTGCTGCAGGAGATGTCCCAAGCCAGGGTGATGCAGTCCTGCAAAGGGAGAGGTAGGCATTTCTGTTCTCCAGATGAGCATTGCTGGGAGGGTTAAACATCCCTGGGATGTTTTCTCTCTTAAAACTGAAGTTAGTGGCTCAGGAAAAAGTGAAGTCATTGCAGAGCGACTATATTTAGAGGCAGCCGACAGCATGGAGAGCTTTTCTTCCTTTGTGTTGCATTGCAATAATGCTGCCCACACCAGCGGGGCAGCGCGGAGGTCACCGTGAAAGAGTTCATCCTGCTTTCCAGAGGGCTGGGGGATGCCTCGTAAAAGCCACAAGCCAGCACGGCTCTTAACCATTGACGGAGGAGACCTGGGACTGATGTGTCCTTGGGAGCTGAGCTGCCTCAGGTCTGGGCAGTCACTCGGGCAGGGTTGTGGGCATAGTGTGTCCCATCCTTAGGCTGTTCCTGGACGGGGAACAGGAGTCTCTGGGGCTGAGCTGGTCCACACACCAGCCTGAGTAAGAGTGTCAACTCTCAAGGGGTCGAGACAGAGAGAGGCGAGTCAGGCTGTGTCAGCAGGGTGGACCTTTCCTCTCCTCGGAAGGTCACACATGCTCACGATGACTGGCAGGCAGGTTTCCCGTGCTGCAGCCATCGGTGTTTGCCAAAGGCGAGGTGGGTGCTGGAAAGTGCAACGGGGCAGCTGAGGATGCACCACTTGGCCCTTCGTCACCAGGGAGGTTATTAATTACATAGCCGCATGGCTTTGTGGGTCAAGGCATGCCCAGGGAAAACAAAATGTTCCCATTCTCTGAAATGAAACCACAGGAAAAAAAAAATCTGCCTCCGGTGACAGTTTTCCTGCATTTGGCAGCAAGATGGGAAACTTCTGGACAGAGCTTCACCATGTGGCTGTCACAGCTTGCAAGTGCCCTGCCCTGAGCCCTCCGGTGATGTCACTGGTTTGGCTGTGTGACCCTACTCTTCTTGAGGCCTTTTGGGAAAATGCACACAGCTCTCCTTTGAGCATCCTCTCCACCTGATTCGGATATGCATGATCCTGCTGCATACCCAAGCGTACCAGACTCAAATGTAGTGATGTCCTTCAGAGTCACCATGTCCAGGTTTAATCCAAACGTCTTGGCTAGGAGGACAGGTCACACAGTTGACTGTACGAGCAGCGTGGTTGTACTCAACCGGTGAAGGGACATCAAGAACAGTTGAAAGACACCTCTTTGGTCTGCAGCCTCTGCCTGAGGACTGCTGAGCTGAGGTTAGTGGTCTGGGAGTGGAAATCACAGAACAGTTGGGGTTGGAAGCGACCTTTAAAAGATCATCTAGTCCAACCCCCCTGCCATGGGTAAGGACACCTTTCACTAGACCAGGATGCTCATGGCACACCGTCTTCCACCACTCTGTTTTGATGAAGTCCGTGGCACACGTTGATTGTGTTTAGTGGTGGGACTGCTGGGGATTAGGTTCTCATGCAGTCCCCCACCTGTGTAAGAGGAGCTGTGTAATTAGGATTTGTAAATGAGGTTATGTGAACCTCTGATTTCAGTGGGGTCTGTGGGCTCAGGCATGAGAGAATCGATGCGTTTAGGGAAAAACAATCAAGAGGAGAGCTGCCTGTCAACAGCTGAAGTAAGACTTGACCTTGTAGGGGAAAAAATTGCAGCGCACAGAGCTGGGAATAACTTGTAGCTCAGGAAGTGGTAGTGTATCTTGAAGGGATTTTCCTTTTACTCTTAACCATGGTCTGGCACCACTCCGACGGTGTGCACACAGCTAGTGTTTTCTGGAGGCAAGCAGTTATGGATCAAGCATTAGAAGGTCTCTTGTGCAGGTGACTTGTGTGTTACCCCAAGGGCCATTCGCTGCGTTCACACCCCGAATGTCGCCCCATGAGCAGGTAAGGGCTTTGTGACTCAGTGTCCAGAGTGGGGAGAAAGGGTGCATTGGAGGAGAAAAAAAATAGGGGGAAGCTTTGCTTGTCCTGAAACCTGGGTCAGCCCTTTCTGCAGCGGTGGCAAACAAGTAGATTAAAGCTCACTCGCAGGGGTCTGACAGAGCCTTGCTTTCTCTGCAGCAGGAGGTGGTGCTGATGTGCAGCTCGGGACGGTGGGACAGATCTGTGACTTGTGACCCTGTTGACTGCGGTGTCCCTGACCAGTCCCACGTGTACTACGCCAAGTTCTCCTGCCCCACGGGGACCACCTACCTGCAGAGATGCTCCTTCTCCTGCATCCACCCAGCCAAGGTTCAAGGTACGGTCTGGAGTGCTGAGACATAGAACCACCCTTTTCCATGTCACCTTTCCGTGCATGTCCCAAGCCATTCAAACAGAGCTTTGCTACTTTGAATTTCCCAGTTATTCTGGCTTCTGCAAGCCAGGAGGGCTCTTGAGAGACTTCCCGAAATGGTGGGCATCTGTCCCCTTTGAGCGGAGACACTGTAGTGTGGAGATCATTCCCTCTGACTGCCATCCCCTGGCTGGCATCCCTTATCCATCCACCTCAGGGTGTAGGGACGTCTTCTCCTGATAGCTGGTGGGGTCCAGCAGCCTCCGGTATTACGGGGAGGAGGGAGGCAAGAAGTGTGCAGGCAGCCAGCGCAGAGAGAGAGGACTTCAGAAAGCCAAAAGTGGCTGGGTGCCCGGTGGCTGTGGGAAAGCCTGTGGTTTGGGAGGCCTGGGCCTGTATAAAGCCGTAGAGACTGATGCCCGCAGCTGCAGAGCAGTCTGGGAGGTGTTCACCCAGACACACAGCAGCCCTACAGACATGCCATGGCCTGGCTTTCATTCTGCCGACTCCATCAGTAGCCGCAGGAATGTTTTTAAGCCAAGTCAGAGAAAGAGAGCTACTGTTCCTGTCTATACAAGGCTGAGCTGGATGGGATTTCGGGGGTAATTGCCTTGACAGCTTCAAGCATTGGGACTTTATGTGAGTTTCCACCAGCGCCTTTGCTCTCAACAATCGCATACAACAAATCATTTTAATGGGTGCCCTATTTTATGGAGACGTTTATAGCTGAAACGTATGAAAATAATTTACTTTTTTTTGTTAAAGTTAAATCTAAGGAGTAAAAACTGCAGGGAATTAAGGTCTCATTTCATGACAGGGGGGATGCCGGCAGACCCCCAGCATGAGCTGATCAAAGGGGTAGCACACAAATGATGAATCGGCAGCCCAAATTCTGCATGAACCGTTGCCTTGGGTGGGTCAGCTCAGGGCAGGGCTTTAATCTGATCTTTCACTCATAACCATCGCTGACATCAACAGGAGGTTTGCCATGGGCTCCCTCGGTGGGAAGGTGTCCCCTCGATGACTTCCAGCCGCTGACACGATGGCTGGTGGTACTTGGCCAAGGCTGCCGAGCCACATGGGTAAACTCTTACAGGTCCAGCCGACTCGGCTGAGCTGCCGAGGCAGGGCATGCTTGATGCTTGTTCTCCCTTAAGGTCTCGCATCAGTATGGGCAGGCTCTCAAGGCTAATAAATGCTAAGAACAGTCAAGGAAAGGATGAGATGGCTGTGCAGCACTTGGAGATGGGGGACAACCTTCAGCAGCACCGGCCCAACGGGAGTGCAAGCGCTGAGCGGAGGCATGGTCTTGAAAAAAAACAGATCAGTGATCCCGTAAAAAGAAAACGATGCTTGAAGGGAGCCTGGAGCAGTCTGGCTGCACTGGGAACCTGCTGATCCAAACCTCTCAGTAGGAAGAGTCCCAATCACTCCAGTCCAGCTTTTTTTCATGCTCAGCAGTTCCCAGCAAACCATTCATCATCCACACCTGAACGCTGACCCCAGGCACCCAGAGCTGTGCAGTTTCAGCCACCCATTAGCTGGATCTACCAAACACCCTTTTCTCTAGAGGGACAACAAAGAGTTGGGCTGTAATACTCAACCGAAACCTTTAGTAACGGGTGGTTTGAATTCCCAGTCACACCAGTTAAGACTCCCATGTCTAGCCTCCTGGCACTTCCCATCTTGTGCTGCACATGTATCACAGGGTATGACAGCTTGTAAAGGGTAAGGACAAGCTGCAAAAAGCACCTGGGGAGAATGAAGATGGGCTGAACTAAGTAAGTGTCATACTTAAAACGCCCCCAGCCCACTGAAGGTTGTCTTGAGGCATCACCAGAGAGGGGAAGTTTAAGGGAAAGTTTTGGGGAGATTTGCAGAACCGAGATCCTTTCTTCATCCCCTAGAAGTTGTCCCTTCCCTGCTTCTGTCTGCATTCAAGGAATTTCTGCCCCAGCCTGACCAAGGATGCAATAGACTCCATGGTCTTTGTACCTTTTGCCTCCCTTGGCATCAGTATCCGCTCTAACAAGAGGACTTTTGCTGGTTGCTCTGAGTTTCCCTCAGCAGGACTCCATCCCCAGGTCAGCTGTGACCCCAACACACTGCTTCTCTTTTGGGGTCAGGAACAAACCAGTGGCTGACCTGCCTGGAGGATGGTCTCTGGTCGCTCCCCGAAGCCTACTGTAAGTTGGAGTGCGACGTGCCTCCCACGGTGGCCAACGCCAAGCTCCTGGTCCCACGGTGCCTGCAAGGGAATCACGATGTGGGCTCAGTCTGTCGCTACAAGTGCAAGCCTGGATATCATGTGGCTGAGAACGCAGTGGGCAAGCCAAAGAAGTAAGTCTGTGGCGGGTCTGTTATCACCCTTTCCTTCCTCCTCTTCTCGCAGCTTGAGCAAGGAGGAGAGGTGATGGTATGCTGGTGGTCTTGAAGAGCTGATTTGATAGGTACAAAGCAGAGCAGCTTGCTTTGGTCATGCAAATTTCTTGAAATTTGGTTTAGGTGAAAGCAGGTGGGAAAAAGGTGTAAACTGTTGTTGCACACACATGTACGTTAAGTGCTTTAACCTAAAGCGTGTGAATTTTCTTGTGCACCTCAATGCACTTGTCACTTGGTGAAAAATAAGCACATACAGAAGTATTTGCGGACTCTCAGGTAATTAGATGTAATAAGATGCTGGAAGATTCCTGGAGCTGCTGTCTTTCCTAAAAGCGATAAAACATAGGTCAAGGCACTGGGGGTTGTAAGAATGAATGACTGCCTTTTGTCAGGGTTAACATTTTACCCCCTGCACATCTTGGCTAAATTTAATGTCAAGCATTTGCATTTCAATTGGAGAAGATTTTTCCCGATGCTTTGGGGAAAAATTCCTGGTGACTTAGCCCTGCGCTCAGCCAGTATCGTGATGCTGGGGGGTAAAGCAACATTTCATCTGTGATGCCTCCAGCTGAAGTCCCCATCGGGTATGGTCACGAAAGATTCCCTGGCACTGGCTGAGTCCTCCCGAGTCTTGATGTTAGCCCAAATCAGGTAATTATGTGCTAATTGTTTAATGCCCCCTTCCAGTTTTAATTGGATGCAGACTTCATCTCTGCTTCGCTCTGGGGTAGGGTTGTTGTGCACTGGGAAGCAGTTGCCAAATTTCTTGCCTCGTAATGAAGGAAGTGGTTTCTGTAAACAGCTTTTCACGGTGTTAGGAGCAGTTTTTGGGCCAAGGGGAGCTGAGCAAATTATGATTATGGCTACGATCACATGGACTGCTTTGCAAACTGCAGAGCAGCTTGCATGCCTGTGGCATTTCAGGCACTGGATGTGCAATCAGATCAACTGAGGTTGCAAAGTTAGGCTATATCTCAGTCGTGCTGCAGCAGCTGCTCATACAAAGGATGCCCGCTGGGAGTTCCCAAGGCTCCTCTGATATGTGTGTATAACTTCCCTATGAGTCTGAAAAGCCTGTGAGACGAGTGAAGAAAATCGTGCAAAGTGGTTTATATTTTCATAGCAGTGCATGTTGACATAGCATTTTCACATTTGCTATTATCGTTAGTACTAATTCATCTAACGTCTTTGACTGTAGAGTACGATCCTGTTACGGTAAGCAAAAAAACATTAACAGAAACAGAAAATTCCTTGCTTTCTTATTATGCAGATTAACTGCTATGTGAGTGGCCCGATTCAAAGCGAAAGCCTTTCTTTAGAAGTATAAATGTTGGTGTACCATCTCATCTGTAGCTCTACGCATACACTAGGCATGAGTACAAACCCCTTGGCACGTGTAGTGAGTAGTAGCTACTAGCCCGTAAGCGGGCCAGTCAATTGCCGGATTGCTGGGAATCCTTCTGGTGTTTCAGCCCTGGCAGGCAGAGGATGGGAGCTGCCAGAGTGAGAGGCTGCTTTCTTTGTTCAGGCCAGTTTTGAAGAAAGAGAGTTGTTGAAGGTGATGGAGAGCTCTGGAAGGGGCTGGCACTGGTGGGGTTGCAGGTTCCTGATGGAGTGTAGATTCCTGATGGCGTGCAAGCAGGGTCTCAGCTGGTGATTTGGGTCTTTCTGGGTTCTTTCTGGGTTCAGCAAACTGAGTTCTTGAGCTGTTGTCTCCCTGTTGTCCATCAACCCAGCGACTGCCAGCCTTGCTAAAGGATTTAGTGCCGTACAGGTGTTGATGGGCACAAGAAAGCAAGACTCTCTATGCGTACTATATATCGGACAAAAGTCAGGCATGATCCACTGAAGACACTGAAGACTCCTCATGCCAACCAACTAGCTCAACCTTGGAAATACAGTCAGTCTCTGAATTATTATTCTAGCTCTAGCAATTGTGTCTCTTTAGAGGGGAACGATGGAGGGAGTGCAACCCCCAGCTGGCCTTGCCAACAGCTATGGGACTGGGGCTGTTCTCCAGGGAAGGTGTAGAGGCACCTTTGGGTGTCTGTGCATTCCTAAGGGATCAGCCCACTCTGCTACTATGTGAAAGGCGCGCTCAGCTTCTCATAGCACTGTTATAAGAAGCTTGGCCACTTCCTTCAAGGGCTGCTTGTAGGCACCTTCCTTCAGGGATGGCTCTGGATCCCCTGTGGACAGGGACAGTTAAGCTGTAATATGAGCAAGCAGGAGCTCAACTTGGCCAACGCTCAGCATCACCTCCTGACTAGCTGCTTTTTTGATCAACCTTCTGCAATGCTGTTCTCTCTCATGCACCTCGTAAAACACCATGGCCGCTACAGCTGTACTGGAGACCCAAGCCCTGAGGCTTTGCTCCTCACATGGTAGGGCTGCAGTGCCCGCTTTATGCAGGCCTGAGCCATGGCTGGGATCCAGCTGTCTGTGTCAAAGCCAAGATGCTCTTGGACACAGAAGTTCACGTGATTCCCTCACATCTGTTTTGTTAGTTGAATTTTACTGTAGGGGCAGTAAGGATGCTTAGAAGACTCCTGCAGTCTTCATTGAAATTCATTTCCCATAGCGTAAGTGGAAGAGAAAGGGGATGAAGCCATCTGTTTCAGAGAAGATGCTTTATTAAGAAAAGGAAAGGCCCTTCAGAAATCACTGCCTGTCAACAGGGGATCCTCAAGGAAATGTTGATTGTGTAATCAAGATCCTGCCAGAGGTTTGCTGCCTTTCTGCTGGCAGGATCATCTGTCTGACGATGCTGGCACGAAGGGTAAAGCTTCTTTGACTCTTCCTAAAGGAACTCTGTTTTCAGCATGGAGAGTCCACATAACAGCCTGGTTTCCAGCTGACAAGCTATTTCACACCTAACCCTAAAATAGCAGTAACAAGGGGAACTTAACATATGCATTCGTGCTTGTGATGGGAGCTCCCTGGTTTTGGGCAGCATCTGTCCAAGGGCAGCACCAACCGACCCACCTGGATCGCACGGAGAAGTGAACTGTGAAGGAGCAATGTTTGGCATTGTCCATAGCGGCAGCATTGAAAAGAGCTGGCCTGCAAGTCAGGGATCAGATACTCTGGGGAAAAAGGGCATCGCCCCCGCAATGGTCCTTGCTGTTGCTTCCACCATGAAGTGCCATCTGAGGCAGCTCTCTAACAGGAATATCTAGGACATCGTTTAGAGGAGTACTCTAATGCTGAGAGGATGCTCTCAGTCTGGGGACTGAAAAGGTCAGACCCTGCAGAGGGGTCGTTTCACTTGCCCGATACGAGTTGATTCCTTGGAGAGAAGAGATTTGGGCATCTCAAAGCTACCTTTGTGAGGAGTTGAACCCTTTCTACTAACTTGAGGGAATGAAACAAAGAAGATCCGGGCACCCAGGTCTTTTCAGGCAACTTTGAAAATCTCAGCCTGCATTTTGACTGGAGATCAAGGGAGCACAGCACAGCCCCCTAATGAGCTTCCATGGAGATGTCAGCCCCTCCGCCTCCTCTCCCTGTTCAAAGACTACAGAGACCATGAAAGAGGAAGAGGAGGCAGGAGAACGTGGAGGAGAAAGTGGACTGGAAGGAGTTAGTTAGCAGACCGGGGGCTGGAAACGCATCAGAAAGGTCACAGCGGGCAAAGCAGGACAACCTAACCTGGGAGCACTGGAGTTTAGCAGGGCACTGGACCACCGTACGTTTGTGGTGGGGGCAGAGGTGTGGGGTGCTCGCTGCTTCTGCCCACATCTGGCCCCTTCCAGATAAAAGGCAAACACTCGTGCAGCTGAGGGAACCAAACAGCCAGGTAAAGAAAACACAGGCTGTCAACCGGACCCCGGTGCCACTTCTCCACCTCTAAGGTCTCTGATGAAGATTTACAACCCAGGTTGTTCAGAGCACAGCAGCGGATGTCCTATAAGCTGGTGTTGCTTTCTTTCAATCTACCAGTAAATCTCCCTCCTTCCTCCCTATTCTGTTTGAAGCTGTCAATCTGCTGCCGTGGGAGATGAGGCTTTAGGCTCATTTATCGCTGTTCCTGTATGGCATACCCAGTCCCCCCAAGCTGGCTGCCCCAGTACATGGCTGGATCCCAGCCGGGCTCCTGCGTGCTCGGCTCCTGGAGCCAGGGCAGCACTCGTGCCCCCACCTCCGATGCAGCCCTTGCCGGCCTCAGACGCCTCCCCTGCCTCCTCTGCTCGTTAGGCATCCATTTGCCTGGTTGGAGGGGGGAAGCTTTGCCTCTGATTTTCCTGGCTTCCTTGTTAATCCTTGAGAAATGCCACTAACCCAGATCAGAGGAAGTCTGGAAAGAAGGGGGTCGGGAAATTTCAAGCTGCTATAAGATTGTGTTTTT
>NW_009621687.1:0-27297 GCF_000690535.1 Cariama cristata
GAAACGATTGCTTTGGGATACTCAAAATGACAGGGAGGGGGAGAAGGGAAGCACAGGGGAGCTGATAAGGGGTGAGGGCTGAAGGGGAGACACTGCGAAGAAACGGGAGTAGAGAACAAAATATGGGGGGCGGGAAACTAAAAGAGTTGGTGTGTGACCCACGTGCACAGAGCCAGTGTGCTAAACTCTCTTCTACAGCAACGTAAAAGGTTTTTATCCCTTAACTAACACAGTGGTGAGAGGTTTATTCAAGTAGAAAATTTTTAATTGCATTCTCTTGTAGTCAAATATTAATGGAAGGACCTTGTACAAATAAAAGTGAATAATGCAACAGCTTAGCTGACAACATTGTTTCACATTCATTGCAGATTGTGAACCTTCATTAAAATGGATTATTTTTGCTTTGGAGATTTAACCAGCAACATGACTTTCCCCTCTCACTGGCCCTGTTACGCCTGGGCCCGCAGAGAGCTCGGTCCAAGGAGGAGCTTGCAAAATTAATTCTGAAATAAGAGGCTGAAACTTCCAGGACATGAATTCTTCTCATCCCCTCGGCTCAGAGGAGAGCTCAGTGTGGAAATCATTAGGCAACGAATTTAAGCAGACCGCTACAATGGAGGAGGGCTCGAAGGAGATGGGCATGGCAATGCGCTTGGGAAGCACAGGGAGGAATACAGGCAGTGACCTGTTGTAAAGAAAGCTGAGCCCAAGGGGGCTGGAGGGCAGCCTTTGCTTTAGGTCAATGTCTCTACCAGTTGAGTGGATCAACTGGTCTTTCTGATCCAGCCAGACCAGCGTGGTGAGAGGACACACACATGGCTCAGCCCAGCACAGAATAACGAGCAAAATGAACTTTGAAGAGGTTGCTGGGCTGGAGTTGGCTTCGGGCCACGTTCCTGGTGAGCAGGGATGGTGAGCACGGGGAGACCAGTGACAGACACTGGGTCAGTGATGGGTTTGCCTCCCCAAGCCACCTCAGCTCGTCTCAGGACCCTGAGCAGGGTCACACAGGGACATGCTGATGGTCCCCTGTAGATGCCCTGCCCGTGGCCCAAAGTGCTCTCTAACACTCGCTGCCCTGCTTGTAGATATTTGAAAGCATCCTTAGAGCAGGGTCATCAGACCCGTGCCCTGTTCCCGTGCCACCACAAACATCTGCCCCACTTCCAGCTCTCCAGACTGCCTTGTTTGTCATTTCCTGAAGCTTCAGTGCCTCCACGTGCAACAGCCGTGCTCCCCGTGCAGCCTTGGGTCCCATACCCAAGCCCAGCTGCATGGCTCCACGGCTGTCACTGCTGAATGAGCCCAGGCAGCTCCAGCAAGGAGACCAAAGCTCGTCTCCAGGAGGAGATTCAAGAACCACAGTAGCTGTTTAAAATCACTTCAGTATTTTGGTTCAAGCAATGGGGGTAGCCTCACACGGGAAGCATGTGGCAGGAGCAGGAGTGCAGCTCCCATGCCCCAAAGCATCACTTTTCTACCGAGAAATGCACAGACTAAGCCTGTGCAGGGATGCAACACAGGTGCTCAGGTGGCCATGTGGCTACGATCACAGCATTTCGGTGTTTGTGGTCACAAATGAGCTCAGACTGATTTTCCAAAATATTTCTCATCACTATCTGCTTATTGCCTGGATGGAAAGTTAAAGCTGTTTCAGAGCACTCACCGCGAATCTCTCCAGCTGCACGTTTTCATTCTGCCTAACCCAGGATTAATTGGGTTTGTAGTTGTGGCTGTGGGAAAGCTCTGATGTCCTCCACTACGGTTTTACTCTCAAGTTTCTTCACATCTCTAATTCCTCGCTTACATTTTGAACAGCAATTCCCTACTATTTTTAGTCCTAAAACATTACAAACATAGAGGAAACAAGACACCTACGGAAGTTGCCCCTGTGCAAAACTATGAATGATTCTAAAGTGCTGTCGCAACTGCCAGCTTCTCTGTTTCTAAAAAGCTTTGTAATATTAGCAGTATGGAGTTGGTTTGCTCCTGAGTGGTGCAAAACACCTGAGAGAAATCAATAGTTGAACCCTGATATTACCCCCAGTGAATTGGAGAGAAAAGCACTGATGCTGGGGTATGATAAGGCAAACCCACCCTATACCCTGTGCTCCGCTTCCAAAGGGTCCTCCTATGCTCCTGCCTCAGTTTCCACCCCAGCATCGCTCTGGGGCTTAGGAAAGTAGAAATGTTTGCACCAAGGGAGCCCTGTACCTTCTGATGCTCAGCCTAACAGCTTTAAAAGATTGGATCAATTAATTTTCTGCTGGTGGCTTATAACCCAGGTGTTCAGCTTCCGACGTGCACCTCAGTTGGTGCAAGGATGCTTGCTGTAGCTGTTGCACGGAGGAGCCTCTGAAGAGCTGTTCGGTGGCTGGGGGATTTACATTTGTACAATGGCCTCACTGTAGAGCTAGACGAGCTACTGACATGGCAGTACTTATAGTCTATAAAACAGCAATTATGCTTGTTATTAGATCATCCCATTTACAGCCTGAATCCTTTGCCTATGGTGCATGCAAAGCAACCCAGTGACTCTCTGAATGCTGGGCTAATCTGTACTAATCCATTATGTAAATCACCAGGACAATAACCAGAGACAAATGTTAAATGTCTTAGAAGCACCCGGCCTTCCTTAACGAAATTTGACCCACAAAAATTATGGTTTGGTCTGCAGATTGCTGGGAGGACTGTGTGTGGGAAGAACATCTGCACTTTACAATTTGTAGATGCAGTTTGAACCCCTGGGGCACCTCCTAATCTCAGCCTTTTCATGGGGCTGCTGCTGAATTGGTCCCTGTACGTACAGCAAAGTGCCTGGACTTTTTGAAACAGGACCCCTGTCCCCAAACAAGGTCATTTTGAAGCAGCTGTGGTCGCCTCGGGGCCACGCTCTACACACTGAGTCTTTTTAAAATGTGGTCTTTGTGACCAAGACCTTAGGGAAATATCAGGGACAATAAAACTTGACTAGTACTGTTGTAGGTCATGAGAGAGTGTGTGTATTTTTCTTACTTAAAGCCATTCGTGACATCTCTGGGTAGCAGCAGCAAGTGGAGGCAGCGAACAAGATCCTGAAAGGCAAGCGGAGCAGGCAGGGGATCGGAGCAAGACAGCCGACCACAAGAAGAGCAGGTCTGATGGTCTGCGCTGGAGGGACATGCTTGTGCATCCATCCTGCCCCTAGACACAGCACATCTGGCTCCGGGGTCTCTAAGGGTGCCCCGAGGGTATCACTAAAGGAGTCCACTCACACTGCCTGGGTATTGCTCCTTGTCGCAGCTCTTAATACGAGAATGGATATTCCTTACTGATCCCTTCTTATGGATTCATCATTATTGATTCCTTATCCCTTCTTATGGATTCATTATTGATTCCTTATCCCAGAACTCCTTGTTATGGATGTTGAAGAGATATCTATGGGAGGACACACTCCTCTCTGCCATGAGGTCTGGCTACAATCCATGAAGACCTGGAGTGTCTTTTGGTTTTATGACTTATTCTCCCGTTGCAGCAGGGAGAAGCAAAGCCACAAGGGGATGCCAGATAGATTCTCGTCTCTGCCTGGATTTCTGCTCCTCGGGAGAGAATCTGGGCTGTGGCAATGAATATTTTAAAATGTGGGGCTTAGGAATCTCAATGGCAACATGTTTTAGCAGCACGCTTCAAAGCAAATACAGATATGGCTGTGTGTCTGTGCTCTTAACTGTCTATCGGCATTTCCAAGCTCTGCTAGCAGAGCTGCTAGACTTTGCATGATCTGCAAGATATAGATGGGCTCTTCCTCCCCCCCACCATCTTTTTATTCAAATAAACCTTAGGATAATTACATGCAAAAATCCTGTGCTACTGCAATGTTGATATTGCACATTTAGAAATCATTGCAGAGGGGATGCATGTAGGCAGAGCCATAAGGACGGTGGCAGCTGGCTGCCAGGCTGGCACGTAGCGATTCGCCGCCAGTCACAGTGGAACCTCAATGGGTCCAGACGCTTCCCACAGTCTCACACTTTGCTCGAACACCAAATTTGCCTCCGTGCTTGAGGTACCCGCATGTGCTTAGCCCCTCCACGCATCTGAGAGGAGAGGCATCTGTGAGTGGCTCCGCGACAGCGCTGGAGGTTATTTTAAGTAAACCCATTCGAGTTTGCTCTGGAGCAGATGAGAAGCGCTCAGGCAGCCAGCGGCAGGGGCCAGGATGCTGTTCAGGACTGAGCCACTCATACCGTGCAGTTCAGTCGTAGGTGTCTGGGTGGACTGGCAGCCTCCCAGCCCTGCTGCAGGGCTGGCTAGCCCATGTCTGCTTTCAGGTGGCTTGTCCCCTCACTTTGCAGACTGGCATTTCCGAAACAGAATTGTCTAAAACCTGATAAAAAGAAACCCCTCGTCACCCATGATGTTTGCATGGAGGCAGACAAACGAGACCATACCTCCTGAAGCTGTAGCTGGAGATCAGGGCATGATCAGGGCATCTCCAACAGCTCCAGACCCACTTGTGAGAGCACCTGCCTGCAACCTGGACCACTGCTGGCCATCAGGAGAGCCCGGACACCCGCTCACAGTGGGGACACAGACATTTAGGTGCTTGTGAGCATCCATCGCAGGCTGGGAAACAGCAGCGGTAAGGATACCTTTCCTAAGCTGCGTCAGTGGCCCACATCTGCTCCTCATCCTCATGCCAGCAGCGTGCACATCCCTCTGCAGCCCAGAGTACCCGTGGCTGAGCGGATGATTTTATTTATGCTCTGTGGGCACGATGGGGAAGGAGGCAGGCGGGCAAGCTCACCTGCAGCCCCTTTTTCAGCTCCACACAGGCTGGTTTGAGAGAAATAAAGCCAGGCTAAACTTGGTGGGGAAGCAGGGGAAGGATGTGATGGATTCGAGAGAAAAGCTCAGGGGATTAGGCTGGGGGAGGCAGGAGAGCAACTTGCAAAAACACAGAACATTTTCATAGGGAAAAGTGGCTCTGTTATTTACGCCACTCATCAAAAAGCAATGGAGACGTAGGAAACCTGCTGTGCCATAGAAGTGGTAATGGGCCAGCCTCCAGCCCCTACCTTTAGCTCTCCCGCTGGGCTGAGGCTGCTTCCCTTCTGTACAGCCAAGGGTATGTTGCTGTCATCATATCTGGGTTTGATTTTGCCAGTAAAAGTAACTTTCATGCCAGACAGGGCTTCTGTGATTTATTTTTTTTAGTTATTTATTTTTTTTACTTTGGCCAAATTTTCAAATAATTACCTTAAAAAAATAAAAAAAGAAGGGAACAAAACATGAAGACCTCTTAGAAATAAGGCTGGAAGCTTTTTAGTTTTGCACAAAGCAGGTTTTCTTCAAAAAAAAACCCACAAAACAAACAAGCAACCTAGAACTCAGTTTTAAAATCTGTACATGGTTTCTTACAGAACCCTGCAATTTTGTGCTCAAATACTTTTTCTTTGAAAAATGAAACCTGTAACTTTTCTTTTCTTTCTTACAAAAGAAAGAAAAGATCCAAAGGAAATTGTGACAAATTATCCTCTAAAATTCCTGGAAATAAGCATTTGCCATTTACCGACTGGTTCTGTAGCATCTTCCACCGGGAAAACAGGCAGAGTTTCCTGGGACATCTGCATAGACCCAGCTCCACACAGCCTGCAGCTGATCCGGATTGTCCTGTCTGTGGGTCATGGAATCATTAGGAAGCCCCCAGAACTGGCATTCAGGCCAAGCTGGTTGCTCCGTGCAGCTGTACTAATATCATCTCTCCTCCCTTCCCTTCGCTGGGATTTTTTCCTGCGGTACTAGCTTTGTTTTCTTGCTTGCGCCTTAATCAAAAGCATGTGAAATTACTTTAGAAAAAACCAAAACCCAAATGCTACCTGGAGTGTTTGAATAGCAAAATGAATACAGGCATGATTTTTTGGGTATCTTGAAGACTTCCTCTTCCACAAATAACCCATAGGTAGGGGATGGGAGAAGGAATAACCAGAAAGTGGGACAGGCTGTGGGGGTACGTTGTTCCTGCTGCAATAACCGGAGCTGGTAGGTGCCTGTAGTCTTGTCCTAGCCCATTTTCCTAACTCCACTCCCTGTGGGGCAGGAATTTGCGCTATTTGCACTATTATTTCAGAGACCACAGCACCAGTGCCCCAGGTACAGGCACACTGGAAACCCCGTGGTGCCATCCTGCCCATCTCCACTCTCCACAGCTGTTCCCAGAGGCTGGATGGCATCTTATAGCTCCTTATTCTGTATTTCTCTCTCAGTTTATAACATAGATATACGGACGGAGGAATGGCACTGCGAAGGTACACTTGGAAGGCAAGCTCTAGGTTTGGGGGGATCGTACAGTTGTGGGAGGAAGAATTGTGACAAATACGGGGGAAACCGAGAAAGGGGATGCAGGGGTGGATTTGCCAAGCATGAGATCAGCGTGATAGCCAGGAGCTCATGCCTGATGCTCGAGGCTTCTGCAAACAGCCTCTGGGTATCTTTGCTCCGCGCACAGAGCAAGGGCTGCGGTGGGAGCCCAGGTTGCGGACGTGCGCTGTCTCAGTGCCTTTAGATAGCATCTCCTGATGCTGAACAACTGAATATGGGTTTGGGACTTTGGTGGCTTGCACTTTGATCAACTCTTAAAAAGGTGTGTGTGTGTGTGTGCAGACATAATATAACTATTATGATCACTTTACAGCTGTTCTGGGATGATTTTAGGAGTTTCATTGTATCTGTTTGTGACTTTCTTGAAGTCCTGCGTGTGGTTACATATTTGTTGTTGTTCAATTAGCTACAAGGAGATAAGACAGGTATCAGTAACGTTTAAACGGAGTGGAAGAAAACAGCAATTTGCATAAATTAATTAAGAAACTGACCTCGTTCCCCAGCACTCCTCAGAGAGCAAGCAAAAAAACCCCAGTTTATTAAGTCAATACTTAGTTTGACACCTGAATCAAGCTTTACCCAAATCAGATGACAAAATTAATCCACAGCAAAATGCACCATAAGTCCCTTCAGTTCAGTCATTTATTTTTTAAGCTATCCCAGCAATTTATTTTTAAACATATCAGTACGTTATGTTCCATGACATTTCACATCTACAAAAACACCATATGTATTGGCAAGTGATTACTCATTGAAAGTGCCATATCATGGATGCAAGTATATCTGGCAGCCTGGGTTTTCCCCACCTCTTTTGGGTCGATGCCCTTATTGTTTCATGGACACTTTCTTGTCGGGCAGATTGGCTGAGTGTCTATTTTATCCCATGCTAAAGATACATTTGAATTTTCTGTGGATATTGTGAGACCACACCTTCGTTCTGTGAGCTGTGGAGGGTGGTGGGCATGGTCTACTAAAACTGAAAGCTGCGTTTTATTGCTGTAGAAGTCACTGGAAGGTGATGCCATCCCACTTGACCCCAATATGCAAACAGCAGGTCCTCTCCAACCTGTGCCATACCCCTGCCATACTTTCCGTAGCGGCATTATGGTTACTCCACCGAGCACAGCTTTGCTGCATCAACGGCTTTAGTGTGGCTTGAAGACATTATTCACTGCAACTTAGCGATTATTTCAGAGCCATCCCTCGATGCTCACAACCCACAGGCAGTAACTTTAATAACAGAGCTGCAAACCTCCACCACTAGCTGTCTCATAGCTGAGTTGACAGGAGCAAATTGGTCTGAAATATCCAGGTTGTAGGGAGAGAGAAAGCAAACAGCTTTGTTACTAGCGGGGGCTGCCTAGCTGCTTGTAGGATTACCAGAGCTGGGCTAAGTTTTTTCTACATTGAGATCTCCTTCCTCTTCGGGAACCTGCTGTGATCTGTTTCCTCTCTGCAAAACATTTATCCAAGTAAGTCTCTAGGTAAATTATTCCCAAGATGAGTCTGGAAATGGTCATGGAATTGGCCCTCACGCCGGGAAGTGCCTGAGAAAGAAATGCCCTCACATATTGCACACCTTGGACACCTTCCCGTTTGTATTGCTGGCCCAGCTGTTGGAAGGGAATAGCAGAAAACAGAAGTAAGGCACTGTTTAGCAGGTCATCATGAATAATAGACAGTATGAAAAAACGAATCCAGGTGCTTGAAGATAGAGTATAAACCATAATTAAAACCTACCAGTGCTGCTATGACAGATGGTACAATACGTACCCTGAAAATTGCCCATGAACATTTATTTAATATCTGAGAACGCTAACTGCTAGCAGGCTGTGGTGCTATTACTAGATCACCACTTTATCAGTGACATCCAGGAAGAAATTCTCTGGATTGCCTCATGATTCCCGTAAAACCCACAGACCATCACATCATCTGGTGCAAGGAAGACCAAGTTCATCACGGATGTAGTCACGTGGATGCAAATAGAATACCCAAGGCAATATACTTTGCAAAGATATTAAAAGTTAGCGCATGTAAACATGTCCAGGAAAAAAAAAAAAGCACAATAAGATGTTCTGTTTTGTTGTAGTAACATGTTCTGGTATTTTGAAGTGAGATTTGCAGTCCTGGAGCAGACAGTGTGTTCTGCAGCACTGACATGAAAAGGTTGCTTAACCTGTTCCTCGTTCCGGTTTTAAAAAGGCAGCACAAGAACACCTTCTGCACGTCCGTCATTCTGCCTTTGTGCAGGCTACAGCAGGAACCGAGTTCTTCTGCTTTTCTAGTAATATTGCTTCTGCTTTCAGAATTCATTTTCTGGCGTGTATGTCTCCCTCGTCCATTTCTGCCACCTTGCTTACAGCTTTTGTGTTATTTTTTCCTGACTTTGGTGAGTCAGAGCGGCTCTGTAGCTCATGGGTAGCAATGCCGGGAGTTGGTCCATCCCTGGGGAGCACCTGGGCTCCGCTTCGATGGCAGACGGAGAAGCCTCTTGCGCAGGGCCAGCTCTGCAGAGCGGTGCTCTGCAAATGTTCCTGCTATTTGTAATCAGCCGTGGTTGTCACACTTTGATATTTGTTCTTTATAAGCACTCCTGCGGAGCTTGCCAACAGGAATGTTTTCTACACAAAGATGCAGCAGCATGTGTTTTAGACATGAATTTTGAACTTACGAGTATTCACGCTGGAAACCTGAGGATTTTGATGTGATTAAGAAGCAGATCCACATCACATGGCTTGTTTGCAGTCAAAACAGTTCCAGTTCTGAATTATGAAAATCATTAAGCCCAAACGTGGTCGGCCAGCAACTGCTGGCAGAGGCGCCTGTCCCCACACCCAGAGTCACTTCGGCATTAATCTGTTCACCAAACAGGGCCAGCCAAGCAGGCACTGCAATGCACGGAGCAGAAAGTGATTCAGCACAGTGAGGTGAGGTTAATAAAACCCCAGACTGAGGAGAGGAAAGCTTTAGAGCCTCTGCCTGCAGATTCCTGCAGATCCTCATCACAGCACTGTGGGATGCTGTGCCTGGAGGAAATGCTGGGAAATGCCCAATGAGGTGGTGATGGTTGCCCATAGTCATATTTGAGTTTAAAAGTAGGGTGGAGATTTCTTGTCATAGCCCACCCTGGTAGCTCTCATCTAAGCTCCCTGACCAGCCTGGACCCCAGGGTGACCCTCCTCAGAGCTTTTCTCAGTGTATCATCTTAGTTATGCTGCAGCAAAGGCATTGTTATCTCTGAACATCTGGGTGTGGAAGTCCTCAAAGCAGAAAAAACTACATCATGCTGTGAATAAATGGCGGAGAGAAAGAGAATGAATGTTCAGTAGCACAGTGCCCGTTGAGGCAACATGGAAAATGACCCCACCATGTCAGTTCTGTTCAGGTGGGAAAAGAAATGTAATATCTCTCCTGGTCATTTTGATCAGCTGGCACCGCCGAGGCATTTTGGCAGAGAAAGGTGTCCTTGTGAAGAACACAATACCCAACTAATATCTGGAAGATGGGTCAACCAAGAGGACTAAGGAACTCCTCAGTACCCTGTGCCCTTCACCAGGCAGTGCACGCAGCCACGCAACCTGCCGTGATGCCGCTGCAGGGGTTTGCTCTGTGGTTTTTCCAGGGAGCTCAGCCAAGAAGACACACGGTGGTTCTTACACGTACTGCTGAAAACAACCCAGGCAAAATAGTGACCGGGGAGATCAGGCCAGTACCTTTGTGCCTGACACTTAAAATGGAGAAACTAATCATGGCAGAACCTTAATGTCAGCTAAAGCTGTTGGAGGTGCCTGAAAAGTCCCCGGTCAGCGAGGCTGGCGTGTGCTCCGTGTCCCACAACGGATCCAGGTCACAGCCAGGTGGTAGCTCCCGCAAATCTGCAGCTTTCTGGCATCATAGGCCAGAGCCAGGACAGGACCCCTGGGTGCTTCAGCAATGCTAACACATGTTCTAGTGCCCAAATCTGTATAGACTGAATTGTCCCAGGTGCTGTTTTCTCTGTTTGTCCCCTGCATTTAGGTGTCTGCAGGGGGTGTGTGCTGTCTGCTACTGTGCCGTGCTTGCAGGTCAGTGACAACTCTGGCACAGGATGCTTTGGAGCAGGAGCGAGGGTGGTGAATTGCCTGGGGAGGTGTGTTGATGCTGAGCCGCCATTCCCCCTGCATGGATGCATGGGGACAGGAGCAAGGAATTAATCCAGACTCCTACCAGTAAGCAGCAGTTTAGGAAGCTGCTCCGTTTTGCTTGTCGCGGATCGCAGCTCCCAGCTGAGACACAGCTGCTGTACAGGTGCTGCTTCTCCACCCTGTTTCACTGCAAGGTGCCGGTGGAAAAGGGTGAAGTAAGAGCTCTCTCACAGCCAGATCCCTGGCTCAGCTCAGCACGGGCGCTTAGCAGCTGTAGCAGTGGTTTTGAGGACCTGCTGCCTCCCAGCTGCACATCCCTGGCACCACGCAGAGGGGTCCTAGCTTGGCCACGAAATCTGGCCACCCTTAGCTCATGCCGAGCCTGCATCCACGTGGGAGACATCACCAGGCACGTGGGGCTTGTCACATGTGGGATGCTGGGACCATCGTCATAGTTTTCTGTCTCATTATCCTTATGTCAGCCACAATGAATGATGGGCTCTTTAGACCCTGCCCATGAGTCCTTATATCCTCTCCAGCCCCAGACCGACCACAGAGGGAGCTCAGAGCATCCCAGCCATGTAAGGGCTGCTGCAGCTGGTGAGCCGGCTGTGCCTTGGCCAACACAAACCAGTCATTTCTTCATGCACATCCCTGCTCCACATCAGTCTGCTGCTCACTCATGAGCTTTAGAAACGCTGAGGTGGACACAGAAGACAAATCATGGGCCATCATGTAGTCATTTCTTTTCTCTTGACTACTCAACAGATGCTACCTTCTGTTGTCTACCACCCATGCAGGACCTGTGAAGCTCCAGAGACCTAAGCATCAGCACTCATCTCATCTGCTCAGCTACGGTAGCTAGAAGACAGGTTGACTCTACGCAGAGCTATGGGGACAGAGTCTTGGAAACAGCATCACAGACTCTCAGCCAGCTTCATTCTGCATTTCAGCCGCTGAAAACACCTATAGGAAGGGAAATGTGTGGGAAAATCTGACAGAGTTGCTGTGCTTGGCTGCTGGCACGTACTTCTAATTAATTTCTTCACTACTCTTCCAAAGCAAAGCTCCTGTCTAGGATCAGTGCTGCTTTCTGCTGAAACTGCTCAGGCCTGGGATGCATGCCATGCTTTCACTTGGTCTGAGGACCCCAGTGACTCCTGGGTCACTGACCTGGAGGTCCCGGTCGGGATCTAAAGGTTTACATGGCTCTGCACTGGTGTCGGCCAAGCCTGCATGCTGCTTTCTGGGCCAAACGATCTGGGAGCAAGCAGCCTACATGCAAAGGCTGTAGAGAGAGCAGAGCCAGCCGCAGTCTGATGGTCCAGCTCAGATGCCAGCCCCTGCAGAAGTCATCCGAGGTAGGGTTGGACATTGTGCATCTTTTGCACTGATGATCGATCCAAGAATAACGGGGTCAGCACTGTCCCTCACAGCAAATGCACGGGCACGGTTGTGAGAGCGAGTGTGAGAACAGCTTGCGACAGTCGGTTTTCCCCAGCTTGGAGGTGAAGCGGTAGCTGGCTGTTAGGAAACTCACTTATTGAAGAACAAACTGATTGCAGAACAGCTTGCTTGACCCAAACTCACAGTGAAGCTTATTACCTCACCATGGTTTTGTGGCTCCCCCACAGACACAGTATTAGGAAAGCAAGGTCAGCCTGGCATCTTCTCTGTGTAGAGGGAGCAGGCAGAAGATTGTTCCTTCAGTTCAATCATGGCCCTTGCCATTTGGACTTCTACATGTCCAGATATGACAGAGACATTGAGGAAGCAACCCAGACCGGAGCAGAGCTGCATGAAGTGCATCTCAGCATCGTCATGAGCAAAAGCCTCGTCCTACTCCAGGAACAGTCGCAGTCGCTGTGTAGGAGGTACCAGTTGCTGAGAAACGACCTCCTCACCATGTAGTCTGCAAATGAGAGTTATTCTGAGATACTTTACCTAATGGTCTTCATCACACAAGTGAATACCTACCAGAAAAAATGACTGTACTGGATACAAAGCTTCTGGCTACCCTGACTGTTACTTCTTTTCCTGCTAGAGGAACTCCACGGTTGGAGCTCTGCAATCAAAACCAATTTTTCCTTCTCCATCTTGCTTTTCTTGCTTCTTCAAATTAGTGGAGTGGCTGTATGCTTTCAAAGGAGTTGCCCAGAGAAAAAGACAACCCATTTTTCCCCATTAGGTTTGCAGTGTATAGGAGCCAGCCCTGGAGTGAGGTAGCAGCTCGGTTTCCCCCCAGCTGGGACTATGGGAATGTATGGAGAGGGTAAAGCTGAAGTTTTGTTCTCTGCACGCTAATACTTCATTTTGCATGCTCCTTCACAAAGGCAACAAGGCAAAACAAATGAGCCTTGATAGCCTTACCCAAATGAGTTATCATCTTGGCAGTTTATCCCCCGTTCCCCTTCATGGGTAGCTGCTTCCCTCAGAGGGAGGGATGAAAAGTCTTGATTCATGCAGGCAGGCAATGCTAGATGAAACATCAGGTCATGGTGACACAGACAGGACTCTCCTGGCCTTCTGTCCCAAAATCTCCCACAGCCATGACTTGATCCATGAGGGAAAACTGCTTGGATGCCATGCCAAGACACCCATTTAGTCACAGCACTGAGGTGGATCTGCTCAGACATTTTCCCTTCCCTAAAGAGAGGTAAAAGGCCATTTAAACTACTAAGCCTGGCTTTTGGAGAAGTGCAGTAATTAGCTGTTTCAATGGAAAAGATTCAAAATGACTGGGCCAGACAGAATAGAAATTAAACAGGGTTTACATATAACCACCCCCTGTCCATAGACGGGTAATTGCTCCAGCTAACGCTGCCCAGTCCCTTCCCTGTGCCTGGTGTTCACAGACCAGAAACGTGGCTCTGGTCTGATCCGAACTCTTTCCAGCCACGCTCCCCTCTCTCGCAGCATCCTGCCACAGGCCGTATCCCGCAAACATCTTTCCCTGAGCAGACCTGCCCCCTCCCCAGGGACAGGTGTGCCCTGTCCTCCTCCCTGCACACCCAGCTGGACGAACTGGCCCGAGGAGCAGGGGCAGGTGGGACCCGCAGACAGACACTGCCCGTTACCCACGTCTTCACGGCGCCAGGGAGCTGCCACCGGTGCGAAGCCTCCAGTTTGTGTCCTATGTGGGTTGGTCCCGTTCGGATGTGATCGGAGCTGAAGGGAAGGTGGAAGCCTTGCAGAAAGATTAAGCAGCTAAATCTGGTTACGCACTGAGAGCTGGCAATACTGTAACTGCCAGGTTCATGGCAGAAACTTTAGGGTAATAAAAGAAAGGGGGTCTGAGCAACATATCGCTTCTCAGTGTGCATTTTGTAAGGGCTGCGCTTGTCCTCCTTATGGGGGGAGAGAGGGTGAGGCTCTCCTGCCTCAGAGACCCTACCCAGCAAACTCTTCGTGGGTATATAGATGCCCACACCTCATGCACACCAGCTTTGCGTTCTCAGCCTAGGACTGGGTGCGCTGGCAAAGTCAGAGTGCTGGCGAGCTACTGCTGTGTGCCCACGGCATGTCCATGTGTCAGACACCAGTGGGAGTGGACTGCCTCTAAAAAACATTTGAGGATCGAGCAGTGCATCTCGCTGTGCAAGTAGAGGGGCCAAGGTTAGCCTGGCCCTGCCAATTTGCCTGCAAAACCTCCAAAATCACAAGCAGGAACAGAGCTGTACATGTTCTGGGAGCTATGAAACACTCATGACTCCAACACAGAGTGACTCCTGGATCAAAAACCTGAATCTGGAGTGAAAACCTGAATTGAAGCCTGTCTTTGAGGCTGACCAGGCTTCACAGATACCAGTGCCTAGATTATAACACCCATCCGTCCATCCATTTCACCCCACAACCTTTCTCCTGTTTCTCCTTAAAAAAAATTTTATGCATTTTCCTCCTCTCCTCCCCTCTCCATGTTTCCCTTCCCCAGCCCGGGCTGCAGCAGTAGCGGCAGAAGTGAGGTGGAATCAGCTGCCCGAATCGCGGAGCAGCAGGGAGCTGACACATCAATCACAGCTCTGCTGTTGGAATTAATGAGAACGCCACAGGTTCGGGCTGTCACTCACTACCCTCACTTTGCTGCTTCCATATGGCTGCCAGCCGACAGCCTCACGCTTCCCAATCTCTGCCAATTACAGCCTCAGCACTCCCAACCTCCTCCTATTAGGCTCACAGCTTCATTATTCTAATTAAGCCAAACAAGCTGAGCCCTCCCTTTTTTACTGTTGATGCATGTCCCTTGCATGCAGCAGAGCTACACTGCAGCAAACTCCCTCGTTGGGGTACCTTTGGAGAAAAAAAACAGCTAAACAGCACAGGAACATTGGGATGTCCACTGTCCCGACTGCTTCTCCGGTCCTTGCTCCCTTAGCCGGGCAGTGGGGGGAAATGCCCCCGTTTGGCAGCAAGTCTCAAAGGGGTCCTTTCTTGTCAGAGTAATTGCAGGCAATGCTGGCTGATCTCAGCCAGCCTGGCCTCCAAAAGTAGTTAGTCAGGCAATCCTTCAAAGCTAGATTGCATTTCCACCTTTTTTTTCTTTTTTTTTTTTTTTTTTTACATGTGCATTCTGCCCCAAAGAGGTGGGAGGTGGCAGCATCTGGGCACAAGCCCATTGGTAAGGAAGGAAAATCTCCTCTCTCCTGCCGAAGGAAGCCGTGGTTAAGGAGGGCTTTGCACTCCCTGGGGCACAGCCATACCGCTATGTCCCTCGGTAGCCCCCCCAATTTTGCTCTGCCTCCCACGGCCCTCTTGCTGACTGGTAGTGACTTGATGCTCTGGGCAACAAGCGGTCACGACTCCAAAGGAGAGTTTGAGCAGAAACCTCAGGCATCGATGGGGAGGTGGAGCAGAGCATGCCATGCTGATAACTAACACATTTTATAACAGCTGGAGGTTTCTCTGCCCTTAACTTGCATGGCTTGACACAGAATGAGTGGATTAATCTCTCTCTCTGCTGGCAGGGTTGATGGGCTGTGAGGAGCACAGGCAGCCCCCCTGGGAACAGGGTGGGCACAGGTCCTGGTACTATGGCACAGGACCCCACTCCTTCGCAGCATCTCCTCCTCCATGTCTGGGCTGCACTGGCACGCATGGACATTCCCAGGATTGTCTGAGTCAAAAATGAGGACAATTGGGTCTGCTGGAAAGGGTGACATAGAGGATGCTCTATGCAGCCCACGGGTGGAATCGGCCATCAGCAATCCTGGATCACTGACCAGACCGAGTTGGGGTAACAACAGAACATCATAGTTCTAACTCCACCTGTGCTGGGGCTCTTGCTACTGCAGAGATGTTGGTAGACCCAGCCCTGGTTGCATCCCCTACCTGCCCTGGGGAGGTCTTGGGCTTTAGGCCCACGCCGTGACAATAAGCTGGTCTCTACTGGGAGGGGAAGGGCTTCTCTGTGGATGTCTCACTGGTGCCGCAGCCCCACTCCCTCGCAGCTGGCCCTTAGGATTCGCTGACCTTTGAATCCCTTAGATCGGTTGCTCTCAGCATTACTCTGACCAGTGCAGCCAAGAGATGCAGCTGCTGGGTGGGTGCCAAAGCAGAGCCTGGGCTCCAGCCGAGGTGGGGAAATGCTTCTTGCTGCTCCTGCTCAGGGATGGAGAAACAGCAGTGATATTTCTCCATCTCTCCTCCCCCTCTGTGCTTCGTGACATCGAGCAACGTTCAGAAAAGCCTTTGTAAACAAGGTGATGCTGTCTATCTTAAGACAAGGTTTACCTTTTTTTTTTCCCAAATTTTGATCTACATTTTTCAAAAAGCTTGATCTCTAATTTCATTTCCCATTTTTCTAAACAACCCTGTTTTTTTGGTAACTTCCCCAGTGTCTCTTCTCCCACCACAACCAGAAGTGGCAGCAGAAGGCTTCCTATGCAAATTGGGAATGGTTCATGTCACTAAAATCCAGAATATTTGGGAGAAAAAAAAAAAATCCCCAAATTACTTGTCAAGTTATCTCAGATGTCCCTGCTGATCTCTCTGAGCTTGAGTTCAGTCCCACCGCCCCTGACCCCACCAGCACCCCACAGCCCAACTCTTCCCCATCCCCTGCCATGTGTCACCACTCCGGGTTCACCCTTGCACACCTCCTCTCCCTGCCTGACACAACCGTGCCCACAGCCCCAAAGGGCACCCTGGTGCCATGTCCCTGACCAGGCATGGGGCACTGTGGGGCTGCAGACGGGACCTGACACCTTCACGCAAGGCAGAGCCGGTGTCCCTGTGGTGGTCCTGCTGCCTCTGCCAGGTTGGCAGGTAGAGGGGGATACAGGCAGCAGAGAGATGTTGGCTATGACACTGTTAGCATTTTCCCAATGAGTTATTACCAGGTTAAAGGGTTGTGATAGTGCCAATATCCAAAGCTGGGTTATTGTGTTATTAATGTGTGGCTGTCGCTGGCTATTAGCACTGTGATCAATCCCTGGTGACAAGGGCTGCTTAGCCTGTCACACTTTGTTTTATCTTCCATTCTTAGACTTTTACTAACTCACAAATTGCTAACCCAATCTCCTATAACCCAGTTAGGGGAGGACATCGTCTCTGTGCTGCTCAGACGCAGGAGCCCTGGGAGAGGACGTGTCGGTGGCAGGGTAGGCACAGGCTTCTCAAGGGTGAGAGAAGTGTGTGTTGGCTGCAATAAATATAAGCATGCTACCGTCCCTGTCTCTTCAGGGAAACTCTCCCTAAAGTGTTGGCTAAACCAGTTACCTGAAGACAACTTGATGGTGTTCTTCAAGAGAACATCTTTCCTCAGCCTTTTGTACTGACTTGCCTCCAGCTCATGTCCATGTCCTTGTCGCCCCATGCCGATCTGGGAGTGTCATCTCCATCTCCACATGGTCCACCCCAGTGCCATGAGGACAGCATTGCAATCTGTCCAAATGCGTCCATCAGGCATCTCAGAAGCCTCAAGAGCTCTGGCATCTCCACCCTGGAGCCTTCAATGGGCAGGAATGACCTTAAAATATCAGTCCAAAGGATGAATCTGCACTTTGGAGCAACCCATTAGAAAGAGCTGGCAGCTTCTCTTTGACCTCAAGCTGGTTTCATTGCCCATTTATTGGAAATGTTGCGCTTCTCTGAGTCATTCCATTTCTGGTCACTGACTGCTGCAATATCTTCTCGTAGGAGAACTCAAGGCAAGCTGAGAAGGAGGGCTGTTGCATTTCTGCTCCAACCATCAAACATGGAGACCGTGCTGCCTTAATACTGGGGCCACAAACTGCCCAGCAAACCTCCTCAAAATGCACCACAGCCCATAGTCCTTCTCTGGAGGTAGAGACCTCAGAAATTTGGATTATAAAATGAGTTTCTCTCCTTCGGCCCATGGCAGTAGTTGAGGGTAGGAAGAAGACTGACAAAGCTGGTGGAGATGCTCCATTAGGGACACTTGGGGTTGCGGGAAGAGTGCGGCATAGAACTGGTGTGGCTGGCCTGTGGGTAAATGCACAGGCTAAGTGTGAGTGGGCTGGGGTGGGGGATGTCCAGGAGTTGGGGATGGGGTCAATGAGGTTGGAATAAAGCTGTTGGAATAATGCTCTGCATGGTGCACCCTGTGTGGAGGGGAGCCCAGGGTATTTCCCAAGACCCCTGCTCCTAGCCCTGGGAACGTGCGTCGTTCCTGCACACGTTGTTCAGGCTGGCGAGCTAGTAATTTTGCTGCAGTTGCTATGCACACACTGAGAAACTGCTTTTTGCTTCCTGGCCAAGACAGTTTTGTAACATCTCTGCATGCAGCAACTGCTTCTCTGCGATGGGTGAACTGAATTCATATGTGCACAGCCTGAAAGTCTGAAGTAGTGCCCTGAGGCTTGCAAAAGGCATCCTATCAATAAATGATAATGATTCCTGAGTGAGGAAGCCAACTAGCAAGTTCACGAGTCCGAGGTGCTCCTAGCACACAAGGGAGAGCTCCCAAAGGACATGCAGGGGAAGGATCTGGCCACGCTGAATGTCAAGGCTCTGGTGCTCAGCTCGGGGTCTGGCAGCTGGTGTCTCGGTGGGTAGGAAAGCCAAGGGGGGGGAAGGCATTTCCTACAGGGCGTGACCTTCCTCTGTGTAAACAGAGGTGTTTGGCGTGAGCACTAAATTCTGCCGGGAGGGCAGGAGGATGCTGTGTTGAGATCTAATCCATGGTGAGCTTGTCAGCAGGACCAGGGACACTCGTGGCCTTTTCTCTAGTACCTTCAGGCCCCTCCACAAATCATGAGTCCTATTTTTAGCCTCAACAAGACCCTGTGAAATAGCTTCAGATGTTACCAGAGATGAGCCTGGACTTCCACGCCGTTGCAAGAGTTGGCTAAGTACATGGACAATGGGATGTTTTTCCAGCACCCTGCAGCGTTTCACAACCTTTGCTGTGTTGGAGAATTGTTCTTAGTAGTGGTGACCCTCCCGTGTGTGTGTGTGTGTCAACACATGATGTGCAAGCACCGTACCATGGTGGTGCTGAGCATATTGTAGCCTGTTATTAGGAAACAGATAATGCCACAAAAACACTAGAAGACCATTCAGGCCAGTTAGATAACATCAGTGGGAGGAACAGGACTGCACGGGTCTTGGTATAACATGCACTAGGAAAACAAAATGACAGGGGTGTTCAATTTAAAGTACCTGAGTGGTAAATATGTCAGAATGTTTATAAATTGTGCACTTGCACATTGTAAAAGTTGTACATGGAGAAAAAGGTGTAAATTCCTTGGCAACTTGTACAGTCTCTGCTCTCAACATCCACATACGTGAATATGAATGTTAAATATTCCAGAGGGCAAAAGTTACAACACAAGGTTTCCACAGTTTTCCATGGGTGCTTGGTACAACTGGGCAGGTAATGCCTTGTTTCATTTTTTCTAAATATCATGATGATATGAAAACTGAGAATTTCACACAGCAGACCAAAATCATCACCAACATGTCTCTTATCAAGTGAGTTCATCCACTAGGCAATGCTTCTGCTGAGCCTAACGCGATTTGTACTTTGGGCGTCACATTTACCTGTTTTCCTGTACCTGGGCAGGCTTTCCAGCCAGTCTTCAGGCACATTGGAGAGTTAAGCCTTTTTCCCAAGACAATGCACATATTGCACAAGTCCTTGGGTGCATTCATGGGTGTTAAAAAAGAGAAAAAACAAAGAAATTGGAAAAACAAAGTTTAATGAAAAAAAACCCTAGGCTTTTTCTGTGGGAATGGGAAAAAAAATGGCCCTGCTGGGGGAGAGATTTACAGGACTGGGCTGACTCAACGGCGAAGAAGGCACCAGTTTAGATGTGGGTTCATCCTGCTTAGGGATCGAGCATTGTCCTCTGTTCTCTTAGCTGCAGATTCCAGCAATTACTTATTTTAGAGAAAGATGATAACCAACGTTCACTCCTGCTGGGCTGTGCAAGAAAGCGCCATTACTAATCCAACTAGTGAGTACCTTTCCCTGCAAAACTCAGATTGCAAAGACTGACAGTGTCTGACAAAAAAAAAAAAAAAAAAAAGGTGAAACTCCCAAGGTGCTATGCAGCACCAGTGCCCTCCCTAGCTGAGGATGTCGTACCTGGAGACCTTCCTCTTCACCAGGAACTGGTGCTGCTTGTGGTGCTGAGGGGAAGGATGAGCACACCTGGAGCTATGCCTGGTGCCGGGAAGGGATGATAGAAGGTCTTTTTTCTCCCCTGGACTCTGAAAGGTCTATTTAGGAAAACAGCTTATATGTCAGCCCCAGTGTCACATTGGGTGTGACAGGGCCAGCTCCGTGCTCCAGTCAACAAACAGGGCTAAGCATAGTTCAAGCACTCTGTGTTCCTGCGAGCTTTTAGATCAGCTAAACTGTTTAAGCAGCTGCACTGCAGTTTAAGATTAAGCTGGTCTTTTCAGCCATCTAAGCAGTTTAAAATACTCTAAAGGCTTAACATTATAGCCAGTTTAAGTTGCTGTAGGGGGCTTAAAGCGGTGATGTGCAGCCAGTATCTTAACAGGGTTTTCCACAAAATGTGTCTTTATAGCCTGTGATAAACCCTATGGATCAGGGTATGTGTGTTTGCATAGGGCATGCTCATCTGCCTGCCTCGCAGGCGTTTCCTTCTGACCTTGCACATTGCTGTTCTGATGCATGTTCCTGCCTCTTTGCTTGGACCACTGTGTCAGTGCCAGTTGGAGAATGCTCTTGCTTTATCTTGCAGCATCCTCTTCTTCTCCCAGATGCACCAGCAGGACTTGCTTCTTCAAACCCACAGCCAAGGAAAGGGAAAAAAACCAGCTTGGTTTGACAAGCTCCAGAAGCCCTGGCCCTTTGTCTTAATAAGGCATCCACACCTGGTGAAGGAAGAAGAGATCTCCTGCATGCACACAGCCTGATGCAGCCAGGGTCAAACGGGAGCCTTCAGAGCAGCTTAGAGGAAGGGACAACTCTCTGAAAGCCGGGTTTTGTGGGGTCTTTAAAATGGGAGCCCTTGGGATGCCATAAGAGTGCCCTTCAAGGACCACAGAGGCTAAAGGAGGCTTATGTTGCTTTAACTCTGTCTTATGACATGCTACAGTCTTAAGACATTTAAATCCTTATGTGACACTAAGGCTTTAAGGTCTTACACAGCTTTAAAAGTGGCTTAAATGCTCTCTCACCTTTCACGGGGGACACAGAGCACTCCTGGCACAAGTCAGAGGGATGGCAGTGCATCACTTGCACAGCGAGGGCTTTGCTCCGGCAGTGCCACCTGAGAGGGTCCCCGCAGGCACAACCTTTGGGGTCTCGCTCCTGTGACCGTACTGGTCCCATCTTGGCCACAAGCACACAGCCTTGCAGGGAGCAGCAGCATGGGAGTGAAATGGCACCTCCAGCTCCCCAAAGTCTTTTACCTAAAGGCAACATCATGAGGTGCCTGTTAAGAGATGAGGATGGTGGTGTCACCTGGGGGACCTACACCTCACTGCCACTGGTGATGGAGAGCATCAGTTGAGGTTTTCTGGAACCAACACATCCCCAGGGGTTCCTCTACCCCATCCCTGGCAGGATCAGTGCTGGGCTAACCCCACATTGCTGACAATAACCTGTCTCTAATGCTTTTCAGGTGACAGGATGCTTCCCCACAGAGATGTCCACTGTGCACGTGCAGGTTTGGTTTATGTGATGCTGTGCTTGGCACTGTCCATGCTCAGATGGGAGGGAAATAACACTCAGAAAGTTTTTGCCAAGTGTTACCAACTTCTAGTCGGATGGATGCCTCCCACCTACGGGGAAGGGGATCCAGACCTCAGGAGCCCACCATCACTTCCTTGTACTTTGCATCCTCCCACCCGAGGGTGGTACTGCTGGCTGCAGAAAAGCTGTTGCTCAAGGTGGGTGGTGTTCATGTGACCTGCCTGTCAGCATACAGAAGTTAACCCTGTGGCAGTGTGGGATCCCAAATCTGCCCAGGGAGACAGACAGATGTTTCCAGAGTGCTTTCCCTTCGCTGCACTGGAGGTGTCGAATGCAAGCCTCATGAAATCGCTCTCTGGAGTCCTCTAAATCTCACCTTTGGTTATAGAGACAGCCCATATGACTGTGATCTCTGTAGATGAGCATGGGACTCCGCACATTTTGCTACGGAGCAGACACTCAGATGAACTGGGTTTCCCTCCTTCTGTCCCACTTTGGTCCTCAAATGGAGATTCCAACTAAGTTTGAATGCCTCCTCCCGGGATTGCACCTGAACAGCATTACTCCATATCCTTCGCTTTGTAAAAATAAATCAGCCTCTGAAAGCAATCAGTTGTGGCTTTAGAAACCCAGTGCTGGGGGAGGTTTTATCCACTGTCTGGTCCTGGTTTAGGTCACGATGGGAGCAGGCACTTGTTTCATCACTGGGTATGCATGAGCAGAGCAAGCTCCAAGGCCAAGCTGGGAGCTGATGCCAACGTCATGCTCAGGGCTCTGCACTGTCTCGCCGGACATCGGAGGTGACAGGTGTCAGCTTCGATACAGCAGCCGGTGAGCTGATCCCCGGCCGTGCGAGCTCGGAAGGAAGCACATCTCCTGGGCCAGGCCATAGGTGAGGATGTCAGCAGCCAGGCTGGCTGATCTACCTGCAGCTCAGGGACTTCTTGCACTCTGCGATGTCTGCTGCAATTTTTCTTTCATTGATGTACAACCCTCTCCAGATCCTCTCAAGGGGCTGCATTAATGCTGGGAGGCTGCTTCAGGATGTGGCATTTTGTAAAGACGGATTAATGCAACCGATAACAACGCACACACTAAGATCTCTAAGCTCGAACATCTTCAAGTAGCATGAGGAGCAGTGGGATCCAAGAAGTTCCTTTTGTTTATGTGACATATATTGGTTCCCAGGCAGTGCTGAGGCTGCTTGGTGGAGGCTGATGGCATGAGGATTACTCACTGGTTTGGTTCCTCCTCTCTTAAAAAGTCAGATGAGAAGTTCAGGCTAAGATGTAAATTTACTGCTTGATAAGTCTGGATCCAAAGCTTGGTGATGTCCATCAGACAGCCTCCGCGCACCTCACATCACACCTCACAGAGATCCACCTCACACCCCTTCAGCAAAGCACACTAAATGGCAAGTCTGTTGTATTTAGTATAACTGAGTCAAACCTGTAGCCATCACATGCCCAGCCCTAGTTTACTGGTGTCTTGCACAGATAACATCCATGCCAATTTGGCAAGCTCAGACGAACGGCTGCCGGTGCTCCCACATGTCTCTGTGTCCAGGCCCTTGCAGCAATCGTGCCTTACTCCCCTTGTCTGAACCCCGCACCCCCAGGACTCATGCATGAGCTGTATTTATGGTACAGCAGACAGGGCTGTTACTGCTGCTCCACTCTCTTGGACTTCATGGACAGATGCTTGTGCCAGAAGCTGATGGAGTGAACCAGTGGAGTGACCAGGTGCTGGGACCCCACCAGACATCTTCTGTCCCTTTTGTGGCTTTCTCAGAGTGTCTGTGCCTACCCTTGGCACGTCCACCCGATGCTTTCAGACAGTTAATGACATTCGTGTACCCACTTGCCGGTCACCATAGGAAGCACCTGGGTTTGCAAGTGGAGAGATCTGCATGGTAACGCAGGGCTTGAACGACTGCAAACCCTGCAACCAGATATTTGGGATGGACACCGATATTTGGGTGGGACACTGCAGCCTGGACAGACCTCGGAGTGGAAACTCCACTGGCAAAGATGCCCATGCATCTCTCCACTGCCTGTCTGAGTGTGGGTTAGCCGTTGCACAGGATGGACGTTGCTTTCCTTCATTTCGCACTGTTCGGAATGCTGCAGAGGGTGCAACGTTTTTATAAATTCAAGAGACCCGCTAATCTTCCCGTTTTTTCCAAAGGCAGTAGGTGTTTGTTGGTCTTGCATTCCCTTGTCCTTCCTACCAAAAGAGAATCATCCAAATCCAAAGGCAGTGGGTGTTTGTTGGTCTTGCATTCCCATGTCCTTCCTACCAAAAGAGAATCATCCAAGGCATAAAAACAGAGCAGCTGTAAAACAAAATTGCTTAAAATGCATTCCCAAGCCCCCCTTTTTCAGATGAGATCCCAGGAACTGTGGCTTGCAAATTCGCACCTGGCAAAAGCATCGTTTGCTACTACAGCAGGTTAAGCAAGCAGACACTTCTGACAAATGCCACGTTGTATTTTTTCTACATGTCTATTTATCCTGAGTGTGGAATTTGAGCACAGAGCTCTTGACCCAGGTAGCCCAGCTGTGCTATCCCAGTCCTGAGAGGGACAGCTGAGTCAGGTCCAGATTGGTTAGAGCTGGCTTTAATTTAATTGAACTGTGGGGTGCATATCCATGATAAATAGAGGACCGCATACTCATATGTACTCGTTTATATATTTTGCGTTTTTCATGCTGGGATACCGCTGTAGATGTCACTATCCAAAGATCTACACTTGAAAGTGCCCATAAAATAAAAAAATTTCTTTGTTATCTAAATAAAAGGCTGCATTTCAGGTAAAAAAGTGTGTCTAATCACCATCATTTTCCCTTCATTCTGAAAATTTGGCTGCTTGAAATGAGCAGCTTTTCTGCCTTGAGCAGCGGCAGAGCCTGCACAGGAACATTAGAAGCCTCTGGCTCGCTCAAAATTCTTGCAAATCGGATTGCTTGTTCAGGTGCCTCGATGTGGATGGAGTTTGGGCTCCTGTGATTTTAATTCTTGTACTTTTAGTGGGTCTAGCTGCTCCCGGTGGATTTTCAGGACAAGAGACTGCTTTCCGTGACATTTCTCAGCAGGATCTGGCCACCTATGTACCATTTACACCTCTGAAAACTCCCTTGGTGGGGCAGTGGGGTGTCTCTGACACCATGGTGGCAAACCCTGCTTAACAAAGAGACTATTTGTATTTACATTCTTTAAAACATCTTCCCTTTTCCATTATGTTAGCACCAATTTAAACCAAATCCTTGAGAAATACTTGGAAAAACAATCTATCTGTTAAAGATTTTGCACAAACTGCGATCAGATCAGCGGTGGGCAGAGAAAGCTCGTTATCTGCTCCCTAATGAGCCACCCAGCAAGACAAGGAAACCTGAGACTGAAAAGATACCAAAACTAAGCAGAATGAAACACTCCAATTTTCAAAGAGGAAAGATTTGGAAGGGCTCAACAGAACAAACACAGAAGGGCTTCATGTGATCAGCTCTATAAAACTTTCCCCTGCTTTCCAGGCGTCTGACTGTACATCGCGTCTCACCAAGAGCTGCCACGAGCTCAGCTTTTCCCTCTCTTGCCAAGCAGGAGACATGGACCTGGAGGTCTGGGGTAGGAGTAGGGGATAGATTAGCTGGTGTGGCTTCCTGAGGTACTTTCAGCCTATTTTATGTCATTTCTGTGATGTAACTGCCAGAGATGACCTAGCTGGGACCCAAATCTGGTGCGTAGAGGTGCTCTGAGACCAACTGTCGCTGTGCTCTCGCTGGGGAGGAGAGCCAGACAAATGGTGCTGCATGGGGGTCCCCACTAAGTCGCAACGATCCTGGTGAGATGCTTTTCCAGGTGCCTGTGTTTTTCTGTAGATGTTTCACCCCAGACACTTCTTGCTGCACAGAGGTACCTTTAGGGACCAAACGGAGCTAGAGAGACCTGCAGGGGGATTCAGCCCTGGGCATCTCTGGGGTTGGCCTTGCAGGCACAGCACCGTGCTAGAGACTTTGCTGGACCGTTCTCCCACTCTGGTCTTCTCTGCATCCTTCCTGATGCCTCCAGCCCTGTGTTTTACATCCCTCGCCCAGCCCCACTCCTTCTCCCCTCTCGTGTCCCCCAGCCTGCACTGGGGACCTGCTCTGCATGCAGGGTTCACCGAGATGAGTCTCCCTAACTGGAAAGATTTACCTTTGCAGTTGTAAAGGCAGAAATACATACAGGCAGATGTGGAAATGCAGAATTTGTGTGCCACTGTGGAAGATCTCTTTGCTAAGCGTCCCAGTGTTCAGTGTCTGCCTCTGGACCAGAGGTGCATCCCCAGCTCCCATATCCTCTTCCTCGGAGATGATTCACACAAATGTGCTACAACATTTTTCAGGTGAAAACCGCATGTTGCTCTATTCACCGCTACCCTTGGTGCTAGCTGTAAACAAATAAAGTGCAGCAGACAGCTGTGGGAAGCTCTGCTGTCTTCCTGCTTACAAGAAGCTTTGCCCCCGAAGCTTTTCACTTTCTCATGTATCAACCCAACTGTCACCCCTGTGTGTATAGTCACAGGTTTCCTGTGATCCTGTGCGCGGGACGAGAGAGACCTTGTCACAGGAAGAGGATGCTGCTTGGATGTACAGCCACTCTAATGATGCCTTAGCCACCGACCGTGGTCCATCCTCACCCTCAGCAGAGAAGGACCCCATCCAGCTGTACTTCACCTCTTAGGTGCTCTCTGACCCAGCGGGAAGTGATTTGCTGGGTTCCCAACCTACTCACTGCACAACCTCCCTTCATTCAGCTCTCACTTTGCGGACAGGCAGGCCTAAAAGCTGTAAAATGCTGCTTTAACCCATCCTTCCTTGTTTTGTGGTGTTGAGGCTTTCTGGTGATCCTGTTTGCAGAGCTGAAAATTATACTGAGGAGCACAGGGGTGCAGGATGTGACCGGGCAGCTGCAGCTTGTGCATGCAGCCAAATGCAGCGCGGACCCTCCTGGGTGGATGCCTCCTGTGACGGGGACCTGATCGTCACAGAACAGCTGTTGTGGCAAAGAGATACAGATAAAGAAAGGGGCTTGCAGAAGGAGGGAGCTGCCCTGGTTAGGCGGGTGTCGAATGTGCATTGGGGTTCCCCCAGCAGTCGTGGTTCCCTCACATCGTTGTTTTCCCCCAGCCTCTGCCACTGGGTTTCATCCCTTTGGAAACCCAGGGACAGGGAGAGCTGATGCATCCCAGCGCGTTGGTCCAGTATGGGGATGAGATGTAACCAGGATGTACACCTTGGACTGCAGGTGTCTCCCAGACCCACGACATTTGGTCCCGCCATATCCCACAGGCGAGTAGCACCTTTACGTGTTTAGCTCTGCTAAACTGAGGAGGGCAGGTGGGGGATGCTACCACTTTCTGTATGCTTCAGCTTCTTAAAACATATCAGCTCTCACATACCTGGATGGACATTTTCATGCCCTGGCTGCGAGCATGAGGCTGCTCTATTTCCCTGCAGGCACTGGCACCCACTGCCCCACTCGCAGCCACAGGTCACTGTTCAACTAGAAAATGCAGAAATGATGAAGTGTGAAAAAGCCGACTGCGAGCCTATCCCTCTACGATGATGCCCTGTGCTCTGTTTGCAGTATTGGCAGCCTTTCTCCACTGACAGTAAAAGGAATATCTATTACTTTTTTTTTTTT
>NW_009621687.1:27311-72306 GCF_000690535.1 Cariama cristata
CAAACACATATACTTGAGCACCCTGTGGCTAGACAGAGCACCGGTATGACTGTGACACCCCCTGACCTCCCCACAGACACGTGTACATGTACAGCCAGGCCCCCCGCAGGGCACACAGAAGTGTGGGAATGCACACGCAGGGAGATTCACACCCAGCCGTGCCCCTGCACGCACAGGTATGTGTGTGCATGCATATATGCACACATGCACCCGCACAGATGCATATGCACACACACAATGCGCACATATACAAACATGCACACACCAGTACATGCACACACGCACACGCACACATGTGCACACACACACACACGCACAGGCTCGCTCATGGGCAGCTCTGCTCTTGTTCCCCCCTGGCTCCAACCATGACCCTCCCATGTGCTAACAGCCACCGCCACCCCCAAGTGCACGGTCCCTCCCTGACTCCTCCACCTTCTTCCACCCAACACCAGGTTGCTGGGTCGCTCTTCCCACCCCAGCCATGGTGGCAGACCCTTCTGCATGCCCAGTCTGTGCCAGGTTTGATGTGAGCCGAGTTTTTCTGTGCTACAGGCCTGGCTCTGGCTTTTCTCACCATCCCTGCTGCCCCGGTGGATGCGGTTGCCATGGCAATGTGTGAGCCGAGGGCCTGGACCACCCGACAGCCACCCTGCAGAGAATAATGTTCCCCGGTTTCTTCCCCGCCTGTGATGGACAACTCTGTGCATCTCTGGCTGAAGGAGATGCCCGCCGGGTTTTGCACTGCCACAGCATCTTGCACTTTTGACACGCAGCTATTTCACGTTCAGACTCTGGCCTGCTGCAAATTAGGCTGCAAATCTGAGACTGCAAAGCAAACATGCAGGGTGAGCTAAGGATGGTGATTTTTGCTTCCCAGAAATGTTATTGAGATATTATCTGACAACACTGCAAAACCCCCCCCGTGCAAGTTGCACATTAAAAGTGTGTCTGAACCCATTATATAATTGCTCTCCGTCATTAAGAAGGATCAAAGTTAGCCTGAACCATTTGAAAATGTGTCTGGAGACGTAGCCCATAAGCTCTGTCTCATAACAGACATTTAATAGTTAGGTGATTAATATGAAAGTGCTTCTTCCTTCAAATATCAATATTAACTTTGCCTTAAGTAGGCTTGAGCCTATATTTGAAAAAGTATATTGGTTAATGTGTTAAATAAAAATCAGTCATTTCATACTGTAATCTTTCTGCTATAATCTTTTCTTTTGACTCCTTTTCATTTCGGTCCCTCAAGTAATGATTCCAGACCATTTTGCTGCACACGAATATACAAAGGAACCTGTAAGTCACCTGCGGCCAGCGAAGTTGAATTTCCAATTCTGGAGGCAACCGAGCAAACAGTCAGCTAAGAACACATAGGCAGGAGTAGTTTGACACGAATGATTAATAGAGCTGGTTCATCAACAAATACACGTGGATCAAAATGAAGACTGCAAATATTTCATAAGAAGGGAAAGGGCTAAATGAGTCGAATAAAGTGTTTGCTGTAACTCGCTTGGCTGCCTGTAAGTGGAAGGCTGCACTTCTGTGGCCCAATGTGCCTTTTTTATTTTCTTTTCCTTTCAGCAAAACAGCCAGCATCCCGAGGATCCTAGCTGTGTGTTGCTGATTGCTTGGTGTGATATTTTTCTCTCTACCAGTGGGCTGTTATTAATGAACTGCCAAACCTGAAAAAAAAAAAAAAGGAGCCGAGGAGTGTATCTGCATAGCTAAATAGCTTCTTTTAATTTGCCGTAGGTCTACAGGTTACTTGGTTCATTTGTGAGAACAAACTTCAAGACCCTTGCTCTCCAACACCAGCCACGGCCAAGAAAAAGAGATGCTGTAGCAACGAACCAGGGTGAAATATAGCGAACAGAGATTAAAAAAAAGTTTTGCCTATTTCAAGCAAATTATTGAAGTGGGTAAAATTAATCCCTTCTGCATTTGCCCTGGGTCCAGAGGGATGGCTGCAGGGCTGGATGCGGGTCTCGGTGGCTGCAACATGCGTTTGCGGAGAGGAGGCAGAGGGGGTTTCTGCAGGAGGGAGGAATGGCAGCCGAAACCAAGGGCTGGCACCTCGCAGCGCTTGTGGCACCTCGAGGTGCCGGGACGGCTCGGCAGCGGTTTGCAGGAGAACATGCATTGCATTTCCAGAATACACGCTGCAGGGGATAACCATGGCAGCCCCGATTCCTGGGGAACCTTCGCTGATGGGGAAGGGCAGGATGGGTCATGCAGCGTCTCAGGAGCATTGTAGGAGATTATCCAGGCTGCCAAATTGTACAACAGTTTAATTCAGGAAGGAAACAAGGTGTTCCACTTTAACGACCTGAGTGGAAAGAAGAAGACAGTGTTATTCCGCTTCCCTGGATGCTTCCATAGCAAAGCAAGGAGCAGTACAGCTGGGGCCCTGAGCATCCTCCTACTCCTGCACCCAGGGGTCCTGGTCTCAGCAGGGAGGACAAGCTCAGCCCCATTCTACCCCATTCGATACAGGGTAACAGATCCACTTTCTCGCTCCAAATTTCCTCCAATTCAGTACACGGGGTACTGAGATGGTCGGTAATGTTTGCTTAAGCGCAGAGTAGCTGCAAAAATCTTTTCTCCCTACAGGGGCCTGGGAAGGCAAGAAGGCAGTCACAGATGAGGGCAGCCCAGACAACACCTTGCTGGGGCCATGCTTTGTCCAAGGGGTTGTCACAGAGCACTCAGCAGCCTGGAATCCCCAAATCCCAGAATAGCTGAGGTTGGAAGGCACCTCTGGAGATTGCCTAGTTCCATCCCTGCACAAGCAGGGTCACCCAGAGCAGGTTGCCCAGGGCCACGTCCAGGTGGGTTTTGAATATCTCCAAGGATGGAGATGTCACAACCTCTTGGGGCAACCTGTGAACTCCAAGTGTTCGACCAGTCACAGTAAAAAAATGTTTTCTTACATTCAGACAAAATTTCCTGTATTTCACTTTGTGCCTGTTGTCTCTTGTCCTGTTGCTGGGAACCACTGCAAACATTCACTGTACTGCACGAAGCTCTCATAAGCCCATTTCTCCAGGCTGTGGAGGTCACTCTGAAGGGCAGCACACCCATCTGGTGTATCAACCGTTCCCCTCAGTTTTGTATCGTCTGCAAATTTGTTGAGGGTGCATCTGTCCCATCTTCCGAGTGGATGCACTTGGTCCCATCACCCAGCTCCAACACTCTGGACCTTGAGTGGGCAGCAGGATCCCCACAGCAATAGGAAGGGCTGAAACTCAAATTCTTCTGGGGGGATCAAAGCACCTCACTCTCTCAGCTGGATCAGGCAGAAGGAGGTGAGAAATGACTTCTCAACTATGAGAGGAAAGATGCTGCCTCGTTTCCACAGGCACACACCAGAGATGGGGAAGGGGCAGCTTCTGCTCACACCCACTGCACCTATCCTTCCTAACCATGAATGCAACAGTTCACATGCCGAGGAGACAGTGACTACACTGGGGATATTTTCTGCTCGCATGGCTACAGCGTGGCTTCAAATGGTGGGTGCCTGATGGGGTGGGAGCTGGTGCGATCCCTTTCAAAGAAGGTATGGTGTTTGTCCAGGTTTACTAGATTAAAGAATACAAGGAGCAGTTGCCTTAAGCTTGAAGCTGCTAAGCAATGGGCAGCCTGGCATGTGCAAGAGCTGTGATACCAACGGGTCCAGGGCATTTTGGGACAAAATCAGACAGGCAGGGTATAAACCAGTCTGGTGACAACCTTACTGGGCATGTGGGATCCCTAGAGCATGAGAAATCACATGGTTGAAATGCAAAGGCAGAAGATGCAAATCCGTTGCCAGAGAAGCATGAGATGGGAGTCAAACGTATGACTCCCACGCCTGGAGAAGAAACTCAACAGGTTTGGGTACCTCTCCTTAAGCAGGTCTCAACACACATCATGGCTGGGTTGAGCCCTCGTGTCTGTCATGGAGTCCAACTTGGGCAGAGCCGGTTCTGGGAGAGGACTTGATCTCGTCATGGAAATGGTCCTGGACGAACCCAAAAGGGTACAGGAGTCTGGAGAGCTTCCACAGAGAGGGACTTCTGCACCCAGGATGTGTCAAGACATGCCAGATGAATCCTCCCAGCCTGGTCTGGAGTCCAGTCATTGAATCTATGAGGACACAAAAGGCTGTTTGGAGGAAGAGAGGAATGTATGTGCCCTGGGTGATGTTTGTCTGGCACAATGCTACTGTGAGTGCGAGTGCAGTAATTGAACCGTGTCAATAATATACCAACAGAGCATTTCCACCAGAAAATGGCATTTAAATGGCATTTTGTTGTAATAAAGAATTTCCATGGGAATACATTGATTTTAAGGAAATTTAATTTTGAAAAAAAAGAGAAGACATTTTGTAAGCTTTGAAAGCTCAAGCACCTCTATTGCAGTAAATACATCATTTGTTACTCTACAATTGACTTTACTTCTCAGCTTATTCAACATCATGTAGTTATGTAATTTGATTGAAGTATTTAGCTAATATTCAGACTTGACTTTTGGCAGCTATTACCAGTATGGAGGGAGCTTGCAAAAGAGCCAGGTATTTCTGGTGGAATTCATTTTATATGCAAAAACATTGCTGTAAATGACACTTTCCTTGAGATGAGTACTGGTGCAGCAGGAGATACTGATGCCACCAGACTTCCCAAGCCTCTCTCCCCAGCCAACATGCTGCCCAAATCCTTGATCTTTGCTTTCTCTGAAAATAAGCCTGTAAAGTGTTGCTACCCTTGGCTTTCTGATGATTGCTTCTGATTATTTCTGTTGTGCCTCCCCATCCCGAGACAGACAGGCCCATAGACCTCTCTAACAAAGCAACACCCGTTTCGCTCTCTCATGCACGTAGCTCGGCTCTTAATTAGTCTTACACGCAGCCCATGCTTTGGGCAATAGCTTCTGTTGGTTGCATAACAGAAATGAATTTTTTCCCTGCTCGCTCTGACTGAAGGATGGCAGCAATGCCCAGCTTTTGCAGTGCTCTCCCTGACCGCTTACGGAGCAGGAGGGTCCTCGTGCCTCTGCAGGCTCCTTCAGCCCCCTCCCACCCGCGCGGGTCCGGCTGCTTGCAGGGATGGATCAAGCCTTTCTCCTCTTTCAGCAAAATCAGCCTGATACAAGCACAGCTGGAAGAACAAAGTGCACAAACACTGTCCTTCTGGCTGCTCACCTGAGTTCTTTTAGGAAGATATAAAAAAGCCACAGCTGTGCATAAATACATTAGCAAGGTGTCTAGTAGACCCAAGGTGAAGACAGGCCTGCGCGATTCTGAAAGTCTCATCCAAGGAAAGCGGACAAAGACTCTAGCTTTTAAACTGCCTGAGTCCCGCTAGACCATGAGAAAGGGCAGCCAACATATCTTGGTCATCAGGATTAGAATAAGGGGATTAGCGCACCTGCTAAAGTCTCTCTGAACTTCAAAGGCTCATGGCACATCATATTTTTAAACATGTCCCAGAATAATTAAGCAAAGCAACTTTAAAAGAAAGGCATTTTGTCAGTCTGAGGAGCTCCCTTGGGGGCTTCCTTGCCGTGGAGAAGGTTAGCCTGATTACAGCAGGAAGACAGGCGTTTTACAAGCTCCCTGCCGCAGCCACATCCTAGCTGCGATGCCTTCTGCCAGCGCCAGGCTCTGGGTCCTGGAAAAGTCCCTGCAGCAGCTGATGAAGCCACCATCCTTGATAGGAGAGTTAGGCTCCTGCAGCAGCTTGGTACCTCCTCCTGCAAAAGGCCTTATCGCAGCTCTCCAGCCACTGCGGCAGTGTGGGGGTGAGGAAAGGGGCCAGGATTCATGCAGGGCTGTCAGGTTGATGGACGGATGCTGCTGGAGCCCAGCCTCACTAAGTCTTGCATACATCCACGACGTGCCTCTGCATGGAGGAAATGGCTACGTGCAGCGTTGCTCTGCTGAAAGGGGCAGGAGCGGTCACTTGTGATGAACACGTATCACAAGCACATTTTGAAAACCCCAGAGATCAGGATGGGCTCCCCATCACTTGTGATCCAGTCCCTGCTGCTGGTGCTGGGCCAGAAAGGCTGGCACTGTCAGGACCTCCGAGACCTGCTGCCCAGGAAGACTCCCCAGGCCTCTCCAGTCTAGCACTGAGATTCAGTCCTAGGCTGAGAAAATAGCTTTTCTGGATGATTTCCGATTTCGAGCCTGGCTTCAGCATTACATCAGGTAGAAGCGGCATCCCGCTGAGCTTTCTGTGACTCACTGTGCCACCCACTTCTCGAGGAAAGGGAATGTTAGGTCTTTAACAAGCGAGCCGAGCACTGGAAATTGCTTGTGGAGTATTGATTGGTATCCAGACTGCAGGGAGAAGGGATTTTCAGTCATTATCTGGAAGATGTCAGGGCCGTGAGACTGATCTTCAAACTGAACAAAAATAGAAATTATTCCTCTTGTTTTGTTTGGGAGTTTGATTTCCTTTGCATTGAATTCTTGGTTAACATTTACAGGAGTGAAACCTGGATGCTGCTGCAGAGGGGGAGGTAGGAAAAATCAGAGCAGCGGGGCTACGCCAAGAGCATATGGCCAGAGAAAGGGCTGGGAAGCAGAAAGACTGGTACTTTTTCTTTATCCAATGTGGTCTAAATGACATGTGTGGATGCAATGAGATAAGGGGTTTCTTCTTCTCTCTGTAGACCCACGAAGAGCAGACCAGTGCAACTGGTACCCCAGGGGGCAAGCAATCCCTCCTTTCCTCCCTCCCGCAGGAATAAGTCACAGAGAGCTCGTGTCCAGCTCCCCAGCCTCTAGCACTGCTGCCGACCGCTCGCCTCCCTCCAATTAGGCAAGAAAAATGTGTGGAAATGAAAGCAGCCGTGTGCAATTTCCAGTAGCTGTTAACTTCTTTGCTTTGCTCCCAAGATGGTTGAATTTGAATTGATCTGGCTGTGGAGCCCACTGTAAAGTCTGCACACCTTCACTCAGTGCTTCACACAACATTTTGGCCAAACTCCAGAGGTCAAGGACCACTGCCCATGCGAGGGATGGGGGGACTGTCGGGGTCAGCGGAGGGAGGTGGGAACTCAGCGGCGGCAGTTCCTGGGGTAGTGTCCCAGGAGGAAACATAACCAGCTCCTGTTGGCAGAGGTGAGCATTTCCAACCAAGCATTTCCACCTCTGCCCGATCATTTTGCTTGAAACATACCATTTTTTCAAAATCTGTTTCTGATTTCCACCAGCAGCCTGCTCAGGTATTGACTGATGGCTGGCATTTTATCCCAGAGGTTACGTTTTGTGCGACTAAGCAGGGAATTACAGGGACGTAGAGCCTTGTGACAGGTCCCTGGTCTTCAGGAGAGACTCAAATTGGCCACGAATAACAGGAAATCTCCAAACCCATAGCTGGCAGCTTTTGAGATCCCAGTGTTTCCTTATAATCTGAATTAGGAAGCTTAAGCAGAGCCAGCCAGCTTTCCCCTGCCTCCAACCCTCTCCGCCCATAGCCATCCTGAAGGGTTTCAGGGTCCCTTCAGAGCTCCCCAGTGCTGACCCAGCTCCGTGGCTGCTGCCTGTGTCGGTCAGCTCGAACACACCATGGAGGTTATTAGCAGTGATGGGTAGCGCATAACCCTGGGGGCTCAGAGCAGCTTTGCTGCTGCAGTTCCCATTTATTCACAGTATCTTCAGGATGTCTGAGCTCTCTGAAACTCCTTGACTCCTGGCCTGCAGGTCCCACACCTCAGCTTGTGTTGCTCGATGTTTCTCTCCAAATATCCAATTCACCAACCTGCGGAAATGACTCCGGGTGGCTGACCCTCATGGCTCTTCACGCATCTCCCTGAGCCTCCATCTAAATGTGCCATTTCCCAAAAGCATCACAGGATGCTCCGGGAGGCAATGTGATTTCTATTTCTCAGCACTGCCACGCAGATTTGTTGCTCACGCCTTGGGGCAGGCAGATTTCAAGCTTCGCCTGCGCTGCAGTTCACAGAGCCCTGCCTGCATGGAGGAAACACAGCTTTGATGTCCTGGCATTTCTGCAGCACCCAAGCTCTCTTCCCGAGGGGCAGCCAGGCATTTCGGCTCCCTGCCAGCCAGGAGGAGCTCCCTCGGATGAATGGAGAGATGGGGAACCTGCCTGAGGCAGGCTGTGCATACCCCTCCCTCCCTGAGCCACGCTGCTCATCACCCTACCAGGGTAGCCTTAAGTGTAATATCAATAACTCTTTACTATCAAAAAAATAAATACAGTATAAATGTACCTATTCCTCCCCTGCACGTGCACACACACCAGCTCACACTCACCCACACTATCGATCTCTGTTTAATTAAATACTGGCAATGACTGTCACGTGGGGGTAATTCTGCTGAGTTGGGCACTTTGGGATTTTTATGCATCTATTTCTGCTTTGCTTTTCCATTAACTTATTTTTCCCTTTGTAATAAGGGGTTGTCAGTGTAATTTATACAGCAGTGCAGGAGGCACGGGCAGCCCAGGGAGCCATTCACAGCTTGCCAGGGATAAACACAATTACACATTTTTAAATGTCAGACTTCAGGAGAAGAAATGAAAAAGGTAAACTATATAAATCTCAGAGAGAGAGCTGCTCTGTCTTTGAAGAGCAGCTTCCCAGCCAAGCTGCCATGCCCCCACATCCATGGTACGGGCACATCCTTCTGCATCTCTGGCATGCGGAGGCACAAAGGAAGGGTCACAAGAAATACATGGGAAGTGACAGTAGCACTTGTGTTTCCCATATTGCTATTGAGCATTTAAAAAAACCCCCAAACTGGAAAAAGCATCATGCCCTGGCATGTGTTTCCCACAACCTGTCCATTCCTCACCCACTGCAGGTCAGTTTGCACAGGGGAGAGCCTGTGCTGCTCCCTACTCATTTCACAGTCAGCTGCTTTGATCTCATATGTGATTAAAAGAGGATAGTTCAGATGGATTAAATGAGAGCCACTTACATAATCTGTTTAAAATTCCAATAGCACATATTCAGAGAAGAGGAGAAGGAACCACCAACTCCCACTTGTTTTGCAAGTGAGGTGGGAGCTTCACCACTGCTTCCACACTCGCGGTGAGCTTGGGGCCATGTAGGAAACCACCTGCAGGTGACAGCAACCTTATCATTGTCAACTATAATGGGCACCTGCTAGAAAGAAAGAGGAAAGCTGGGGGTGGAGAGGTGAGGCTTATAATGCCCAGGCCCTACTAATGAACAGCTGATTGAGCTCTATAAAAGCTGATGGCAAGATGAGGGGGTCTGGTGTTTTGGGAGGGTGTGTGGTGTGTTTTGGTGGTTGGTGCATATCTCTTGCCCTAAGCCTGGGGCAGGAGCTGGAGAGTGAACTTTGGGTGGGAGGAGGTAGTGGGTTAGAAGGGTCTCCTCATCTGGCTTCTCTTAGGCTTGCAGCCTGGAGGAAGGATCTACAAGAGAAAGAATGGGGCTGAAAGTCTTGCAGGGGTAGGAGAGAAACTGGAGTTTCTTGTTACCTGTATGCCAGGTGAAGGGAACTTGTCCCACCATTATGGGAGCCTGAAGGGCTTTGGCTGTGGAGAAAGGCAGTATAGCTTGTGGGCTTATAGGGCATCAGAAAGATGCTATTTGGTCACATGGGTACTTTTCCTGCTGGACTGGGAGGATGTTGCAGCAAAACAAGGTAAGGAGGTGGAAAGGAAGCATCTCTTGATGCAGGGAGAGGGAGAGAACATTGAGAACACAGTAAGTTGGATGGCTCACTTTAACACTTGCAAGGCACTGCTAATGGAAAGCTGCCAAAACTGGCACAACAACTATTAAAAGGTTGGTGGGTGGTTATGGAAGTGAGGACTGTTTCAATGGACTGGATGGGGAGAAGGTAGGAGATCAGATTTGGGGTTAGAAGTGATAATTGATAAAGCAAGTGCATATTGGGCCTGGAGCAGACAGGGACTGGTACAAGGAGGAGGAGCTCAGCCCCTGCAGGAGTGTGTTACTGACTTTGGACCCCATGGACAGGCACTTATGGATGTGGCAAAGATAAAACAGCCATTTGGGCAGCAGCTGTAAGATGGAGGTGTGAGCAGGGAGTGCTAGGGTTGGGGAATAGTATAGACAGATGGGATCCATGGTCCCTTCTATAAGGCTGCTGTAGGAAACTAGGTGCAGTTCTTGGGAGAAGGAAGGAGATGCCTTGCAGTGGACTTGGAAGCATGGGGCTGTACAGAAATGTTTGCAGTGGAAAGCTGGTCTGGAGAATAGAGTACATGGCAAATTAATAGATGAGATGGCTTTTTGGCCTTTCTAGAGGCTGTGAAGCCTTTATGGGGATGCTGCTAGGAGTATCAAAAAGGATGAACTTGTATCTATTTGAACTTAGAGGACACTGGTGTGTTAGACTGTATTGACCTCAGAAGCATAAAGGCCTCATCTCTAACCTGGCTTTAGAAAATGGAACACCAAGGGCATTTTAACTGCTGCTGTTACATCCCTGTAATATTAATCTAGGTTGCAATTTCTGGAGTGGCGTTTCTCCACTAAGGCCATGCTAATGAGTTGCTCAGAGCCTGCGTGGCATCCAAATGTTTCAAAGTGTAAAGGCCATGAAGGAATAAACAGGGCATCTCCCACTAACTGGCTGTAAACCATTAGTTTGATGGCTTTGTGCAAGGGCAGGAAGATGAAAAAGGACTGCAACAACATTACACAGTGAACTGAACTTAGTAAATAAGTGATAAAGGGTTTAATGTAGCTTCTGATGTAGTCAAACTTCCATCTAAATGCTAGTTATGTGTAGGACAGCTCATGCTTAGGCAAAGGCAGCTGTGAATGATACCCAGCCCATTGCAGGTGCTACTGAGAAACTGCACTGAGGGTGAGAGAACATTGTCTTCATTGAGGGTGACAACAGGGCTCTCCAGGGAGTGGAAGAGTCTTTCAGGTCTTGCCTCATGCTTCTTGGCACCTCAGGAGGAGTGGAACTTCTTACAGAAGCATTGCAATGAGTTTTCCTGTAACAGAGGCTGGTATGATTACTAGGCTCTGGTGTAGACTTTAAAAACAGTCTCCAAAGGTGATTAAAGTGGGATAAAGGCTCACTGTGTTCCAGGTGGACCATTTACAAGCCTTGATAATGACCTAGCAGATGTTTAAACCTCCTGCTATCCTGAAAGGAAGATAAGGTGTTGCTTGGATAACAATGGGAATTTGGCTGGGTATGAGACTGATGAATATAAGACCTCTACCATAAGACAGCACAAAAATCCTCCCTAGACAGGCCTTGGGGTTCAAGAGCAGGACTTGTGGAGACAATTTCTCCCATGCTGCGTAAAGACTGGCAGAGTGTTACATAGACCAGCTTGTCAGCTGGGGGACGAGTGGCATCCATGGCTGCATTGAGCTGATGGTGGTCACTGCTTGGTGAGATGCAACTAGCTTTCAAAGCATGAAAGTTAGATCACATCTGCTAGGATAGCATCTACATCTGATGCCCTTTAGCAGTGGTGTTTGAGTGTAGGTGAAAGGGGAGGTCCTCTCTGCTTGGTAGCTTCGGGGAAGACATGGTAGTGTTGATACAGTATTTTTGATAAGGGTGTTTTGATGGAGTTGTTTCTAGAACTGAGGTAGTCACAGGAGGAGGTCACTGTGGGCACATGTGCAATGGAAATTGCTTCACCAGTCTGGTGACAGGTGAAATGGAAGGTGTCATGGAGTCCAGTGCAGTGTCTTGGCTGCTCCTGGCACTGATGGTGGCATGGTCCTCTCCTGCTAATGGGGCCCTGTGTTCCCAGCTCTGGAACTGAGCCTGAGGAAGGGTCGTAGTTACCCCTCTGAAGCAAGGGAAGCCGTTGAGGTTGGGTTTAGCTACAATTAGATCTAGGCAGTAGAAAATCCAGGAGTACCAGTTGCTGTTGAAGGATTATACATGGAAAGCAAAGGCCCTCTGGGGAAGAGCCCTTCTGGAAGGGATGCTGCCCATTAATCAGAAGTGTCTGGGGGCGTTGTGGAGAAGGTCTCTGGATGGATGCTGGTATGTCTCCATGGGATGGCTCAACTGTCTGTCCCTAATGGAGAACCTCCTATGGTGGATCAGACCAACTTTCAGAGGTGATGCATGTGAGCAGAGGGAGACTGGGTTCACATGGCTCACAGGTCAGAGGGGAGGTATTTGAAGGAGTTTAGGGGACACTTGGAGTCCCTGAAAACTAAACTGAAGAGCTGCAGACTGGAGTGAACTGGTCTGGGTGCTTCCCACCCTCTTAGTGTTGCAGATGCTCTTTGCCTCTAACATAACCTGATGGTGTCCCTTGAGCCTAGAAGCCAAGATGCTAAAAACCACTGAGCATACAAGACCAGCACAAGATTTTTATTTTAAGCAGAGCTGAGAGAAGTGGTTTAAGGAATGCAAGCTAGGACAGTTGCTCTTGGAGAAAACTGAGTTGGCCATCACTGAGAGTAAAAAAAGGAAAAGATTTATCATTTGGCTGTTCAGTGTAGCCTGAACAGAGAGGTATGGACTCCTGAATGCCTCTCCAGGTACAAGCGCATCTTGAGCTGGATGCCTTTTATGAGTCTGCTGTTCAACCTTCAGAGAAAACTCCCTAGTCACTAAGTTTAGGACCCTGCTAACAAAGAAAAAAGTGATATAGGATCACAGCGAAGAGCAGAGTGTCATTAATGAACAAATAAACCAGCAACTACAATCAGAAAACAAAATGCTGGTCCCAGACAGCTGAGGTTTCTAGAAAAAGAGTTTACACTAGTAGGAAGCGAGGAGTCTGTTTACAGAGCTAATGCAAGGATGAAAGGGAGAAAATGAAAGTAGAGCTTTTTATGGTATTGCTTGAGGAAAAAGACAAGGAAACAATGCTGGCAAAAATGAAGTTTGAAACAGAAACAGCTGGTACTACAGTCATCATAGCTGGACATAAAGCAAATGAGACTGCAGAGATGTTTGGAATTGGGTTTTTCTGTTTGAAAACTCTGGCATCTATGTAAACACAGAAGGCTTCACAGTCACGTGGTCTAACCATTGGATTTGGCTCTAGCTACAGTAAGCGAAGCCACAGCTAGCCTGAGAAAATGCTCTGAAAAGCAAGATCAGCTGAGCTGTCCAGGGAAGGATGACAAACACTGGGTCACCAAGACCAGGCAAGTGCATGCACCCCAGGCAGTGGGAGGTGGGTTGGAAATCCAGATGTTATCTGCTGGGAGCAGGGGGAAGGAGAAAGCTCACAAAGCAAACAAATGCACAGGTTGTGTGGTGGAACAGAGTGACCTGGGATGGGAAAAACATCAAGTCCTGTGACCTCAGCAACCCCAGCAAATGGAGGGGCTGCAGTGATGCTTTCTGAAAAGCTGTCTGCTACATGATGCTGCACCTGATGTTCTGAACATCAGCTGCTGGACTTTACACAGGCTAAACTTCAGGACTGTTGATTTCCTTTGAGGGTGCTGTTGATTTGTGCTTGCCAGATAGCTTCACTGGATTGAATGGCTTTATCCTTCTCTTTTACCAGTAGCATGGCAAAAAAGGTCTTGCTCAAGTGACCAGCCATTGGCTTGGGCCTACAGTAAGAAAAACGAGTCTCTTTTAGACTTAAGGAAACCATCAGTTACTCCAAGACAGATACTTTTCCATTTAGCTCCTATGTAGCTGTCAAACACATTTAACTTTCTGTACTCTCTGTCATCTGGAATCCCAGGAAAACCTGAATTGCATCCTGGTTGTTGGGGGTTTTCTGTCTTCCAGCTCCTGTACTTCAGTTAAAATGACAGAAGATATAGTTCTCTTTAAAGGTGCTTGTTGTTCCATGACTGATGTGACTCCAGAATCATGAGCAGTGATATTAAACTGAGGAAAGTAATCAATAGTTGAGGTCATACCAAAATACATTCTGAATTCAACAGGCAAGTGCAGTCTGTCCTTTCAGAGCCTTAGAGGTTTCACTGCTTATCCTCACCAGGAGAAGTGGGGAATCACTTTTTCTAAAGATTATTCTGAGAGCAACCCAGACCTCACGGCCTGAAACCAATAAATGCCTCTGGTTTGATCAGGAAAAGTCTTTGTGTGCTTAAACATGCTGCACCTCTGAAGAGAGGCAAAGGAGTTATGTCTGCAGACTCCCTTCAGGTCTTTCATTGAGATGTTACATGTACATAAGACTGATCTATGCCCCAGAGGCCTTCAGATGTCTTCTAGAAGCTGTGCCTGCTCGTATACCTGCCAGGATGATTGACTTCTCAGGGCAAGCACTCCATCCTTGTGTCCTAGTGCTTGTCCCTGCAATGTCTGCTGTGGTTGCTTGGCTGCTTCCTTGTGGTGCTTTCCAAGGGTTTATGGCAGCTTCACCTCTGAACCCAAAGTTAATGTGTGTGGCTCTGCAGCTCCAGCTGTTTCTTGGCATGCTGAGTCCCTGTGTCTCAATGGTCTTTTGTATTCTTTCAAATGCCTGGTCCTGGATTTGAATGTTTTCGCTGTCTGTCTCAAGAGCTGGCGGAATTAGGAACTATCTCAAGCTGATTAGCTTTCCCTGTCTGTTTCTTGCATGTCCTTTTTCCTTTATGGCCGCCAGGTTTTCAAGGTCTTCTGGAAGTCAAGAGATGTTTTCTGAAATGGACTTCAGATCCTACTCGTACTTCTGTTATTCTGCATTTGCTTAGGAGCTGGTGTAACCTAATACTCTGCAAGCATTGTAGAGAATCTTTCACTTACCCCATTGGGTAGTGTCCTTTTAATAATAAAAAACCTTTTCAGACTTATTCTGCGCTCTAGTCCTGTTCTCTAACGTGTATTCAGCTCCTCCTGGCCTTTGTACCAGCCAGTTTAATAAACATCCTCTACCGGGCAGCATCCAGGCCACTAATGAAAAACTGAATAATATTAGACAGATGGGCTTTGGAAAAGCCTCCTTGATATCTTTCACTCTGACTATGAGCCATTTGTGGCTTCTCTGCAAACCCAGGTTTCCAGTAAGTTTTGCACTGGTGGTGTACTAAATTCTTCCCAAATGTTTTTCACATGTGTGTATTTGCTTGCAGGAGTTTATTGAAAGTGGTCAAAAACCACATTAAAAATTGGTATACAAGGTATTGTCTGCTGGTACTGCTTACCTTGCTGCTTTTAACAGCTGTGGTAATCAGTAAAAATGAGATACAAAGACTTAAATGTGGAAAAAATCTGTAGTAGTCTTTTGCCTGAAGAGTATCTGTATCAAACTTAGAAAAGTGAGTATAACTTCTGAAAATAGAATTCCTATGTAATGCCTCATTTTATTTGACCAAGAAATCTCAAGAGACCTCTCCTAAGAAGCCTTCAAATATCTGTACTGGGCGTTTACTAGTTATACATCCTCTCAGCTATCACACCAAAGTAATTTTCTTTTTTCCAAATTTCAACTTAATGGTGGTTTATAGCATATGTTCAGTGTTATTCATTAGCTCTGGGTAAATAAACCTAAAGATGAGGAGAAAACCTACAATAAATATGAATAGCAAAAGACTGGTTCAAGAAAGATTTGAAGAGAAGTGAAGCAGGAGATTTTTTTCTACTTTGGCCATTAGTGTGTTGTTTGGAAATCACTCAGCCATTCTTGTTTACTTTTACTGACAGGAATTATGTGATTACAGCCCATTACTATCCCAATTTGTGGCAGAAAGGCTAGCTAGAGGACACTTAGGTGGGGATTATGATCAGAAAGCTGACTATACTTTTGAAAGATAAGATGATGCCCGAGCATGGTGCAATGCAGCAAGAGTGTCCTCAGATGCGTGCCTGCTTTTCTTGCGTGCCCACAGGATAACGTGTGGGCAGAGGTGCAGCACCCATGGGTATGGCAGAGCAGGGAGGAGCCAGGAATCCAAAGTCATCACATACAGGCAAGTGAATGCCAGCCCAGCATCGAGCAGACTGTGCGAAGGCAGCAGTCGAAGCTGTAACTGGATTTGACGTGGTCCAGTATCCTGCTGTGGTGGAGATGATCTGAAGACAGCTCTGGAGCAGTTCACAGCTGATAAAACATGGTCCATTGCATCAAGCCCAGAGCCTGATGAGACTCTCCCAAGCGTTGGCATGATGAATTCAAAATGTGGTGTGGTTAATACAGAAGGTGAACACGGTACCAGGCAGAGAATAAAGGAGGCGACAGATAGGAAGGTGTCCTTTCACCCTTATGTTATTTCTTTTGATAGGGAGGCTGCAAGAGCTTTCAGGGGAGGACTTCTGAAAGCAGGACACAGTAGACCTTGGTTTGGAAAACTTCTCACGTGAAGCTGGGAGCGTGCACTTGCAAAGGTTGTATGACAAACGCTGCAGGAGGAGCAGGGAGGGAAGAGCTTGGACAGACCTGAGGTTCCTGGTGTGAAAAGGCATGAATGCAGTTTATTTTGGAGGTATGATTAAGCTTTAAGAATGAAATGAATCATAAATGTACATGGGAGAGGGGCAGTGAAAGTAACAGTGCAAAGCACATGCTGCTGCAGCGGGAACCTTCTGTTGTCTTTCAGCAATACCTTTCTCAGGAGGTGATCATGATTTACACCCTGGTTTTGGAGCATGAGGGAGAAAAAAAAGGCTTGCTTAGATCCTCTTCTAAGGTTAAAAACTTAAAACACCATACTGCCTAAATTTTCTCCCATGTGCAGCAGAGGGGTGTGAGTTTTCCCTGTAACGTGGCCTAGCTCCCAAACTGGGAGGCCGAGCCCTGTCCTCCTGACAGAAATAGCCCAGCTTGTCGGTCTGTGTGGCTGTAAATGGGGCCAGGCCTTGAACCTTGGTGACAGCGTTTCCTAATTGTGCATTGTTCTCCAGAAATAATCTCTTCTGTTCACTTTTTCACATGTGGGGGCTCAAATTGCCCTCAAAGAGCTTCTTCCAATTTTCTTATCCTTCAGAGTTTCCCAGGATCAGCACAGGCAATGAGTGAAATTGCTTGCAAATAGCTCATTTCTCAATAATTAAACCCATTGTTCTGTAACAATGCTGTAGATTTTTGTAAGATATTATTATTTTTAAATGATTACTTGCAAACATATAATTTGATCTCTCCTATTTAAAAGCGCATCAGGGGATCCTGTCAATGATTTATTGTGGAAGAAAGAGTAGGAGCGGTGGGTTATCACTGGAATATCATCTACTGTCTCAACAGAATTAATTTGTAGAAAGATGCAAAGCGAGAAGACTAATTTGCAGTATTTATTGCCAGAGGTCAAAACATCACTGCAAAGAGTCACTGCAAGGTGGGATTTGAGAGAGCGTTCAGGCTTGGCACAGGCAATCCCTTGGGCGCCTGCAGCAGCACACCCGCTCACCTCTTGCAAAGCTATGGGGTGGGTTATTCTGCTCTTGCTATGAAATCCCCCAAGGTGGGTATTAAAGACATTCCTTTTTTCTAATTACATTTTATTTTTGATGCCCATACGGTGAAGACAATCCACCTTTTTCTGACCCCAGTGTAACAAGTGGCCCTTAGCTGTGAGGACTAAGACACGCAGATTTGAAGTTGAGGGCATGAACAAGGAGAGAGAGGGGGCCTGATGGCTGTGTCGGTGTCGTGACCATTAGGAACGCGTATTGTATTTCAGCCAAGAAATTCTTGGGTTCTGTGGAAGTCCAGGGAAACAGTAAAATAATGTTTTGTAAACAATAACTTGAATTTAATCTCCCCTGAGTTCTAAGGGCTTTTTTCTCTTAGTTAAATTACTTCAAAATGTGAGCAGGTGGTAAAATCTGGTGTATCTGAGGGCATAAGATTTGTGACAAAAGAAATTGTTGATACTTGAAGAAAGTTTTATAATAAGATTAGGAAGCTGATAGGTGTTCTGATTATCTCCCCGGGCTAATACTGGAAGAAAACTTTATTCACAGAATGAAATGATGCCATATTTCTGTGGCTGGATGAGGAGCTAACAAAAGTCTAGAAGTAAAATTCACATTTCTAGCACAGTAAATCAGTGGAGTAACTTAGCTTGGGAAGTATGGTATCTCTCTTATTTGCCTCTAATTTGAGATGAATGCATCTTTCTAAAATATCTACCAGTCTCTTGCAACCATCAGCTCCTGTGATAAGGTAGGGGTTCGTAGGGCTCAGGTTTGACAGATAGTGGATTGGATCATCAAAATTATCTTCTCAACACTTCTGAATATGTGCTACCTTTTTTAAAAAAAACTCAGAAATTTAGACTGTAACTGAATAGTTGTGGAGGTGTTGGTGAGAAGGAGTCTCTGGTCAAACTGACTGCTTGAAGCAGGACTACTGCTTATGCCAGATGAGGTCATGGTGTTGTCCAGCCAAGTCTTGGAAACATCTGGAGAGAGTTCCCACTGCCCCTGTGAGAAGCCTGCTCTGGAGCCCAGCACCTTCCTGGGGGCTGGGTTTGTCTAAGGTCTAGCCTGAGCCTCCAATGCTGCTATGTGTGCCTGTTGTGATACCATCTGACATCACTGAGGTGTCTTCATCTTCCTGCATGTCCTTCAGGTCAAAGAAGGCTACAATTAGACTGTCCCCGAGCCTACTCTTGGCCAGACTAAACTGACCTTTCTACCCCAACCTTTCCTCATAAGACACAGACCCCAATCATCTCAATAGCCTCTGCTGGCTCATCTCTGCTTTTCCTGTGCCACTCTTGAACTTGGGGGCCCAAAACTGGATGTGGCACTGAGGTGTGCTCGCCCCAGCACTGAGCAGAGGGGAGGGCAACTTCTTGCAGTCTACTGGCCTTGTTCGTTGTAGTGCAGCCCAGGATGAGGTTTGCATTATTCAGGATGAGACTGTGCTGGAGGCTTGCTTGCCCTGGCAGCCCGTCAGTTCCCAGCCTGGACTGATGCCAGGTGTGATGACGACCCACATGCATAATTTTGCACTTCTTGTTGAGCTCTGTGGAGTTTCTCTTGGCCTCATCTGTAAGTTTCTCAAGGTCCCGCTGGATTGGAGCTCTACTGTTTGCTATGTCAATCATCCTCTAATTTAGTACTGTCCACAAACTTGCTGAGGGTGTGCTCTGTCTCATCACCCAGGTAGCTGATGAAGATATTGAACAATATCAGCCCCAGTATTGACCCCTGAGGCACTCTGTTTATTACTGGCTGCCAACCAGATGTTGAGCCATTGATTACCATGCTTTGAGCCTAGCGGCCCAGCCAATTTTCAAGCCATCTAATAGTCCTTTCATCCAGCCCGTACTTCCTCAGCTTCCAAATGAGAATGCTGAGGGAGACGGTGTCAAAAGCTTGATCAACCTGGCTATGTTGAATTAAGGCCAAGTCTGAGGTTATTAACTGAAACAGCAGACATGCCTACACAACCAAATGAAGGAGTGATTGCAGTGTCTGCTGCTGTAACCATGCTGGCTCTAGGGCACAGTAACAATAGCATTAACATGGGTATTAGCTCCTGCTAACAAGCAGAATAAAAGCTCCTGAGGAATTGCACTTACGAGTGCTGCTTTCTAGCAGAAACTGAAGTCCAGACTCCTGCATCTCTGCTGCTCCTATTGCCTGTGCCAGTTTGGTGAAGCGAGGATGGGCACGCTAGCGCATGCAGCAACAGTATTTGCTTTTGCTGTGTAATCACACCTAATAATTTTGTGCTGACAGAGCTGACTTCTCAGGGGCACAAAGAAGCAATTAAAAAGTGTATTTGAAATCATTATATGAAGACAAACCTTGCACCTAATGCTGCTGTGCGAGGCCCTGAAATGGATGAGCAAATAACTGGGGAGATGAAGAATTCAGATGGGAAAGTGAGGCCTTTTGGTATTTATCCACTTGTTTGTGATTTGCAAGTTCACATACATTATGGATGCGGTGTCTTCCTATTTGGATGGACTAATGCTGCCAGATATATTATAAAGACTTATGGTGATAAACAAAGAAGAAAACATTTAATTGACCCCAAATGACTATTGCTATTGGTGTCAAATACATGAGAACAAAGCTGGTCAACTTGAATCACAAATCCTCAGCTGGTACGGACATTTTAGTAAAGACCTGAGACAGCTGCACAGTGCAATTTCTCTCACTAATGATTCTTAAATTAAGAAATTAACCCCCTTCTACAAGCATTTGGATTGTGCTGGAGTGGGAGACAGTAACAAAAATTGGACTGGAGCCCATTGTAATAGCAACCATGGATGCTGCCAACAATATTTATAGTTTTTGAGCCCCAGTGCTTGCAGAAATAAGGCACTCTAGACTGCCAGATATGGCCATTGTAAGGGAAGGGACAGTCCCCAAATGCATTGGTGAGCCCTATAGTACTCATGTGCTGCAACACGTTTGCCAGACATGCCGATCTTGTCCAGAGGTTATGCCTTCTATTAGCATTGAGCTTAAAGCAACTCTCTTTTCAATAGCGTTTGACCATCTTCTGTTGTCAATCAGACCAAATCTCTGCATTGCTGGAACCACCTCAGTGTGCAAATTTCAGCTGGATGAGCTGATGGAGCCAGCAGGCATAGCACAGCCCTTATACCAGCTTCAGGATTTTATGCTGGCTTTATGGCATCAGTGTCCAGCATGGAGTGCCACAGACAGAGATCTGACCATCCTGTAACCTGTCAGTATATTTTTGTGAAGCCATCTTGAACTCTTGAATGAATTTGGACTGGTAAAGTGAGTTCATGTCAGTTCAGTTGTCTGTATCATAAAAGGGCACTGTTTTTCAGCTGGTATTAGGAGCCCTAATGCTGGATTTACTGTATTATCAAATGGTGACCTTGCCAAGCTGTTTGCAATGTGCAGAGTGCTGCAAAGCAACGAAGCTTCTGTTAGGGAAGCATCAAAGCAGCAGCAGGGCTTGGATGCAATTGCTTAGCAGATGAAGGGCCCTGTGCGGCCACGCATCTATTCCCCTTCACATGAAAAATTCATGTTGCGCATGGAGAGGTGCGATAGGCGTGAAGGGATTTCTTTAGCCCTTTCTTGAGTAAGTCCATTCCTTGTGGCTTCATGGACTAAGCCGAACTGAGCTTTGGGCAGACTTGATCACTGAACCCTGTGATTCAAATAATTGCTACTAGTCATGTTGCAATCTCATTGAGTGTTGTCATTGCCTTTGATTTGACTACCTTTGAATGTGTGCTTGAGATCAGGGAGGTCAAGATGTTGCAATATGACGGAAAGCTTCAAAACTCTTCGGTCTTGGACTGTGTCCTTAGACTGCTTGTAAAATGCTTCTTTTTTTTTTACCATTTCATCTCCATGTTCTTTCTAAAGGCATTCTGAAATGAGTGATGCCTGGAGATGTTTTCTTTAGCTTTTGCTAGATATTCATCCCCCATCAACAAGAAATGTCTGATGTGTTTATTTTCATGTGTGTGATCTTCTAATAGATTGCTTTTAGCCCTTTGAAGGAAAAGTCATTGACTTTCTTAAGAGTTCACGCTCCTTCCTCCCATCCTCCTGCAAGATCTTTTTTCTAGCTTCTGTCAATTGGCGTAATTTCTTTCCTTCATGCCTTTTCCAAGAATGCTCACTTATTTGCCTATTTTAATAGTTATGTAGTACTTTGAGAGATTCAGAAAGAGCAGAAATTCCCTAAACACAAAACCTTTGATATTTCCAGCCATTTCTTCATTTCTATCTAGGTCAACACCTGTTTGGGGCATAATGCTCATTGCATGGTGAGCTGCCTTTCAGGTCACCCCATAAAACCGTTTCAGTTCTCCCGGAGTCCAGCATGTTATCTGCTATGTCAGATGTGACTGAGATGCCAAAACATATTAATTACCTTAAAACTCTGTGTAAGTTTTTTTAATTTCATAAATGTACAGATGTTCTTGTTTTCTGTGATTTCTTCTTTAACATCATAGCGGTTACAGTGCCTTATACTAAGACAAGCTTTTGGTTATCTTTGGAGTCTTGGATCTATCAGTCACAGTAGTACTAAGATTGAACTATTGCCACTGAATAATGCTCACAGAGGCACCTTTCTATAATCCATATTGCACGCAGGTATCATTTGAAACACTGAAAGGTGCTGACTATTTTAGTCTCGCTTTCACTAGGGACTACTGGCTCATCGCCTCTCCCTGCAAATGTGCCTCTGCTCCACATAGGTGAGCTTTCCCCAGGTTAATGATCAAGTCAAGCTGATTAGTTCTCTGAAAGTGGCTAATGAAATATTTCGGGGTGGTGTGCTTCAGACATACCTGGCAAATGGTAATAGTGGCTCCGCTATGTACCCAGAGACTTCTTTTCGACATGGTGCTGATAAACTTTTAAGTGAGGGTGTTTGGTGCTTTGCATCCTTATGGATTTTCACATCTGGGAGCCCAGGATGGGTCTGAAGTTCCCTCACTAGTCTGCTGAAACCAGTAGTTTCAAGTGTTTCCTTAGACTTGGAAAACTTCTTATTACACTGCTTTCCCCATTAGCAGTTTTTCTGCAGAGTGTTCCTTGCTGCTTCTGCAGACTGTTCTTGCAGGAGATGGTCCTACGTAGTTCTCAGGTCTTCCTGCCTACAAGACCTGCCACCAGACATGCTTGCATCGCCTGTGTAGCAATTCCCTTGGAAGCCTTTTGGCTTTCTGCCTCTTTCCTGTGGGTCATTCCACCTATTTCTGGAGTTATGCTTAGATTTTCCTGTTCCTGAGATTTTTTTCATCGTCTTTCAGGTTATACGCCACTATTGTTGAGCTAGACGATGCAACCACAGGTTTTTCTGCAAAACTTCAATCTCTTTTCAGTCTGGAGAGGTGAGGTTTCTCTTGACATAGCTCTCTTCAGCCAGCAATGAACAGTCTGCTTTGCCTGCCTATATTTTATCTTCTTTCTTTTTTTTTATTCTGGATAGAAATGATATGTTGTCTTAAATCCTTGCTGACTGCTTAAAATTCTCCCACATCTTTGGAGTGTTTAATTATTCCCCTTCAGGAATGGGTTTAAATTGACTGACTTCCTTTAAGGCTGTGATTTCACATGTAATGGCAGTACTGCTTGAATTATTATAGGCTGGCTCCCTCCCTTGTGCAGCTGACTGACCTGGGAAAAGCAACACTTCAAAACCAACCTTTTCTCCTCCAGCTGGGTTTAATCCGATGGGCTCCCTTGCCCTGGTTGCTCCCCAGCCACATGGATGCAGCAGGGCACGGGCACGGAGCATCCTCCTGCAGCGGAGACGCCAGTTTATGGTGGTATAAAGCGTGGGTGGTATTTTGGTCTTAGTTTTGTCTCAAGCTCCCTTCACCAGGGGGATTGCAGATGTTCATTAACAGCTAATTGGTGCTGGAGAGCTGTGACTTTTACCCCACAGTTTTTCAGCTACTTTGACGGCAGCAGCTGATGCTTAATTGCTAAGTCTGAGTGAAGCTGTGGGTTCACAGAGATTGCCCGAGTTCTGTTATCTGCCTTTGCTTGACAATTACATGTAGTTTTGATTAGTAAAATTTTGATGGGTTTTACTGTTCTGTTTCTTTGATGTTTTGAGAAAGCTTTAGCTGTGCTGCTGAGCTGCTCCTATAAAGCATGCTAGAGCATTATTTAGGCACGGGAAAATGGAAACTGTGTCTGAACCAACGCTGCTTAGAGGGGCCGTTTGCAAACCAGATTTTTGTTCCCAAAGGTCGCCATCTGAGGCAGAAATTATGGCTGACTTATTTTGCCCAAGAACTCGTTTTAATTTGTTGGTTTGCCTGATTGAATCAAATTTCACCATAAAATGGCACACTTTTGACTTCCTAATCTATTTGCATGTGGGTAAATGTGGAAGATAGAGTGAGGTCGTTGCTGTCTGCCTGCTAGTTAGCATAGCTCAAGTGGGAGGAACAAACTCATGTTTTTCCGTGGTCCATTTTGACCCAGTAACTCTCTCTGTTGCAGTGCCTGAGATGCTATTCAACCAGTTTAACAGACTCAAAACTTCTGTGCAAGCATCCAGCAACTCAAATCCAGGAGCTCTGATCATGTGAAAATGTTTTGGTTTCTGTTTTTTTGGGGTTTTTTTTAGGGTATTCCGAGATTGGCAAGTTCAAGATCACAGTCTTGTGACCTTACACCTTATATTATTCTCTAGTCTGAAGCAAGGCCAAATATTAATTCTGCCAGCTTCGCCTCTGGGTCCAAGCACGCCTGTATAAGTAATTGCAGTAAATGAGCCAAAGGCTCAGCTGAGGTCTGGCTGAATCATCTCTGTCTCAAAGCAGTCCTGAAATGGGAAACCCAGCATATCAGCTGGTTGTTTCTTCTAATGCCAAGCTGTACCATGTTGGTTGAGATGCTGTATGCACTGTGTTTCCTCCAAGCAGACACATGCCTGGCATGGGACAGAAGGGCACATCGGATGCTGCAGAACTAAAGTTGTGTGAAATGTCTCCAGGTATGAGATGTGTGGCTGGTCCCTCCTCCTGGCTCATCGTGGTCCCCTTTCCATCTCTCCTAGGGTGACAGCCTGGTTGGGCAGTTGTCCCTTGTTTGTGGGGGATTCTGCAAGTCCCCCAGCACGGAGCTGAGGGCACCAGTGCTGCAGAGGCACAGGTTACACAGTAGCATAATGCTGCTGTGTTTTCTTCTCAGTTCCATACCTGGTACTGCCTAGCATCTCAATTGTTTGCCTTTTTTCTCGGCTGTGCACTGAACTGATGTTTTCAAAGAGCTTGCCATCACAACCCCAAAACACTAATGTTCCTCAGTGGTGACGGTCAGCCTACAGACTGTTGGTAGGTGGAAAGTTCAACTCCCTGCATGCATTGCCTTCCCTTTGATATTTCTGGTTATTGTGTCTTATTTCTTAGATTTACAGTGTTTGTACAGAAGCTCTGTCTCTTCTCTGCTTCCTGTTCAAAGAGTAAGGTTTAGTCTAAATATTTGCCTTTTCCATATAACTATTGTCACCTTCTGTCCTATCCTCTAGGCGATCATGATGAGGTCCTGTGACTTCGTCTTACTCTTCCACACCTCCTGGCTTTTTCCCCACTGTCTTTTAAAGTGCCACCTGCTGTGGTTTGTCTTGATTTGGGTGAAATTTGTCCCTCAGCTCCCGATTCACCTGTCCTCAGGATAACTGATGCTGTAGACCCCTGGCACTACGCTTTCCTCGTGCTGATGTGGGGTAGATGTCTGCTTTGCCTTGCCTCGACACCCAGCCTGCTGACTCTTCTGCAAGGCTGGATGTTTTGGTGGATGCTGGCTAGCCTCCCATGCTCCGTGATGCTGGGCTCCCCTGCAGCACCTGGGGCCAGGTGACTTCCCTGGCCAAAGAAATGTGAATGGGATGGCAGGAGCCATTGGCCTCAGAACCTACAGATATGCAGAGGTTGGATTTTTGTGCTTGCTTTATTTCTAATATGGAAATCTCTGATTGCTGCATTATATGAAGCTTCATGATTTTTTTCCTGCTCTCCCAGCACCTTTGTGCAAGGCCAGGACTTGCACGTGCAGCTTCTCCTCTGCCAACTTTCATAACATAAGCCTTGAGACTAGCTTATCGCAGCTTTTTCAATCTAAAGCTTTCCTTTATTTCATGTCAAATTTGTGAACTCCAACTGTCAGGCACTAAACTTCTTGAACTAGAGAAGGGATTTTTTGGTAATCATGATTTTTCTCCACGACTTGCAAGTTCCATAAGCTTCTCGCTACACCATTTATGGCCAAATCCATTACAAAACTGTCTGAGCTAAGACCTGAGAGAAGGTTCAAATTCTCTGTAGCAAATGCTGCTTGAGATAAGCAAAGTTCAAAGGATCCAGCTTGAAAGTGTCCTACAAGATGCAGGTGCACTACAAGTAAACATAGACTATGACATTTTGGAGAAAAACCATAAATGAGTTGGAAGGCGTTCTTACCTGCTGCTCTGGCTGTAGCCACATCTGCTTCCCTTGCTGCACTCCATACCGGTGCTCCCCTTGCTTGGCAGGGAAGCTCTGACCTGCTCTTCATTTTACGCCCATGACTGTCCTGCTTTACAGAAACCTGTGTCCTATTCCTCCCCATGCTCCTACTATCCCATAATGTGTTTCTGACAGTGTGCTTGCCCAGGGGACTTCATATACACTAAATAGCTGAGGAGAAAATGAGGACAGGTCAGTTAATGTCCTTGCTGCTCTCCAAATCTAGATCAGGTCCAGAGCTGGGATTCAGCTGCGTGTGCTGAAGGAGAGAAGGACATAAGAACCAAAGGGGGGTTCACTTTAAGTCCTCTAGCAAGGGTTGAGGAAAACCATTTTTAAAAGAAAAAAAAGGCTAAATATTTTCTTGACCTTGATTTTTACCCTTGAAGGTACAGCGCCATCAGTTGGCCTGTGGTATTTGGATGCCAAAAATTGTCCTAGTCCCAGAGCAGGCATGCTCACCCAAGCTTTTGGAGAGGAATCTGGTGCTTAATGCAGAGGAGAGGTACACTGGTGTGCCCTCTCAGAGCAGCTCCTCCATCTTCCTCAGGCCTGGACCATACTTGTAAGGAGGAAACTCATCAAGCTGGGAAAGGAAGAATAACATTGCTGAGACAGGTCTGATCCCCTCTCCTTTCTGGGGCAGAGGGGATTATTTGGAGAATATGTTAATAAATCCTTTCCTTGGTGCCAGCAACTTCCACCGGCAACCAGTTTGCTTAAGGGCTAACCTGGCAGAAGATCCCAAAGATGTGAATGCTCATGAATACTGGTAAGATCTTCACCCTGAGGAAATAATGTGTCTCCTTTCCAGCCGAGGCTGAGGAATCTAATTGCACTGCTCTTCCTAATTGAAATGAAAAATGCTGCCATATCAAACTATTGAAAATATCGCAAGCTTATGTCTTATTAATTTACTGTAGAAGCTGTACCCTGAAATGTAAATGAAATTCTGAATAAGATTGTTCAAGATAATTCACAGGTTTTGATTTGAAATATTTTACCTTTTTTTTGTTTAAATTTGTTGTTACTGGGCAGGATGACAGTTTGAAGATGATACTTCGTTTTAGATTTTACAGATCCTGTAAGTGTGAAAATGAATGAAACCTAAGAGTGTAATGTTGCGTGTTATTCAATTATTGTCTTTCAGCTGGGTCCAGAGAGCTTCTCTAACACTGGATCTGGGACGGGGAAGCTGGAGGTAGCACAGGGATTCAGAGGAACCACAGAGCGAAACTCTAGCAAGGAAACTACTGACCCTGCAAAGGATAGAGTTTCTCGAGCATTAAATGGTGTAAGCCCCAGGGCCCAATCTAGGGTTTGCAAAGTAAATGCAGTTTCCATTGACTTCAGTGTGCGTTTGGCCCTCAGGCTTGCTGCCGAGGAAGAGCCTGGTGGATTTGTGCACATTTTTCTCCATACATAGAAAAGTAGCAGCCTGATCAACTCACCAGAAGGAGGCCTTGCTTGCCATCAGGGTAGGAAATGCATGGAGTCAGCCTCCAAACCCTTTGGTGCTGGGTGCATGTGATTGCCCCTGGTCATTGCCAGGGGGGTTTTGTCAGAAGGGAGCCTGGTTTGTGGCTTCATACTGCAAGACATAGACTTTCATTTTGATATCAACTCGTGCCACCCTCTCGGTGTTTCTCCTGGGGCTGGTGAGAATGTTTATTGGTGCTGGGTGCATCTCCCCTGCTTGCAGAGCAGGCTCCTTCCCCTGGTCCTGCACCCATCACAGCCCACCTTTTCTGCCAAAGGGACCCTCTCCACATAGACCTGGAGCCTCAGAAACACCAGCTCCAGCAGTGGCTTAGGAAGGAGAGGAGCACATGTGCAGAATGGTGTGGTTTAGGTTTTGGGGGGTGGAAGGGTGGTTGTTTTTTTAAAAGATTTTTTTTTTTTTCCCCAAGTGCTACTCTATTTTTTTTTGTTGTTGTTCAAAATCATACTTTGCCTTAAGGAGGCTCTTTGTCACCGAGTATCCCTGATGCTGTTCCCTGGGGAACTAGAACGGCAGGCAGTGGGGATGAATCAGGTCTGCTAGGATAATCGGGGCAGATAAGAGAAAATTGAAGCCTCCAGCCCAGTTTGAGAGAGAGAAGACTGCTGAGGAAAGAGAGGCTAGCTTACGGCGCTGGGAGACATGGTGTGCAGCCATCCTGGAGAGCAAGAACCAGCATGCCCAGCCTGAATCAGGGAGGATCTTTCCATACACCAGCCACGCATACACCTCAGCTGACAGCACTTGTTTCCTGATGACCGGACAGAGAGAAAGAAAATGAGAGCTGGCTGGAACATGGACTCCATAGTGAGAGCTCAGAAACAGCATGAGAACCATCAGGAAAGGGAGAGGAGGGGAGGAAAAAACAGTACCTATAACTCCCAGTTTGACTGAGCAGGTCTTTGTGCCTCTAATAGTTTCTCCATCAATCTGCCAGAGCTGTGCTTTGCTGCACAGAGCTGCCTCAGCCAGGTGGTTATTGCTGGGTCACTCTTTGCAAAGGATTTGTGTCAACATAAGCTGTGGTTATAGGGTCACAGTGGAAGTGCAGAAAGTAGAAGTATGTTGCTGTTTTGTTTTTTTTTTCTTTTCCCAGCGTTTGTTGCCAGATACAGATTGCCACGCCATCACTGCAGCGATGCTGTCTCTTAGGCCAGTTATCGTGGTCAAACTTTGCAAATGTGTGGATCTGCTGCTTTTTGTCTGGGCTAAGGGGAAGGATCTGCTGCTGCTGCTGTTGACTTTTACATTGTGCAGTAGGTGTCCAGCTGAGCGCCGGGCAGGAGCTGCCCTGTGTTTTGGACTCGGGCAACCCCTTTATTTGCTGTTTTGTAGCGTGGCACAGCAGCCCATTTGTGCTACTGGTTAAATTATGATGAAATTCACTTCAAAGTGGCCTCCTTGATGCCCAGAGGGTATCAGAGGCTCTGTGTGCAGACCCTCCCTAGCAGGGACATACACCCCATCCCCAACTAGATGTGATTCTTTGTCACTCTGCACGTACTTCACACTGTGCCTTTATGTCTCTGCCTTCAGCGCTGGCTGGTGTTATGGCAGCTTGGCTGGACGCAGCCCATGGTTTCATCTGTGCTCCACGCCAGGCCACCCTGACTAACTGCTCTGGTGCTCTGGCTCCTGAAAGCCTTTGCACCCAGTGAGCACCCTTGGGTGCAATGCTGTGCACCCAACTATTATTGCCGCAGCAGCTGCCACACTGCAGAGGTGGAGGGGACTGTTTCCCACTGTGGGTGGAGATGCTTTGCAGCAGGAAGGATTGCAAGGTACCTCAAAGAGGAGCTGAGGGACCTGAGGTTTAAGCAAAGATCATGCACTCACAATAAAAAAAAAGAAAAACAGTATTAGGGAAGCTCTAGCACTGTTTTGCTTCATCTTTCATCTAGGTACAAATTGTCATCGTGCATTAAGAGGGAAAAGCAATAAAGGTATTCTGTGAGTTTCCTCCTCAGAAGGTTGACCTGCAGCCCCTTCTCTGGCGATGCTGTCTAATGCAAAGGTTTCCTGAGAGCAAAGTCCTGCCTGGGCATGAAGTGCGAACCCAGAAAACGTGAACTGCAAGCCTGAGGCTGCAGGAGAAGGAGGGGGGAAGCTGGGTGAAGTGCTGTGCAAGGTCCTGGGATCCCAGTGATCCCATCAGCTGAGGAGAGAGGGAGGGATACAGTGGGGTGGTCAGCAGCCTGACCAAGGCTGAACCAGGTGCCTGGAAGAAGGGGTGGGGGGTGCTGGTGGGGGGATGTGATGTGGATGTGGGGCAGAGGCAGTGGTGCTGGCAGCTGGAGAGGCTTCCTGACAGGAGTACTGGATTTTGCAGCACTCTCAGCTATTTCCCTGTGCCCTTTTGTGCTCTCACCACCTGGCTCTGATGCACAGCAGCTGTGGTTCAACCCCTTTACAGCTGTTTGCCTAAGACCTGCTCATCCCTGCGTGCTCCTCTCCCTGCCTCTGCCACTTTGCCACTGCAAAATAGTGCTCTCGGTGATGATGTGTGCCCATCTCAGCTGTGTGGATTTGCTCATAGCTGCTGAAGCTTTTCAGGCAAGAAAAACTGCTCTGAGGAAGCCTGGCTCTGCTACCGGTTCCTTTCTGTTGCTTTGGATGACAAACAATGGGGTCTGGTGATGGAGTGATGCGAGGCAGAAAATGTTAATCCCAGGGTTATCATCCAAGACAAAGTCATCCTACTCAAAGATCTGACGCAAGCCCACCGTAAAGAGGAAAAAATCTGAGACCCTGTAACCATCCGTGGAGAAAGTCCAAGCACAGGGTGCCCGGCCCAGGTCTAGGGGAGGATGGAGACATCAAGCCTGGTGTACCCAGTGGGCAAGAACAGGCTAGTGGAGAAGCTTATGAGATAACTGGGAGATTAAAGACTACTCTGGTGTGGCCACAGTGCTTGGCCTAGCATGTGGTTAACCCGTCCACATCTTTGAAGCAAGTTTAAACCAGCAGTGTGTTTCTACTCTGCGTAAGCAATTAGCATCACATAGCCATGGTGATTTTCATCTGGCACCTGCATCCTAAAGCCAATTTAGCGTGAAAACGCTCAGTGTGTAAACACGACGAGAATAGCCTCTTAGCTCCTGGGCTCTCTGTCCTTGATGTGATATTCAGTATTTACAAAGGTTGGGGTTTTTCCCACCACAGCAGGGAACCACGTAGATTTCTCTGACATCAAAGCATGATGGCTATTTTGAAGCCCAAAATGACCTCTTCCGCTCTGCTAATATTGGACAAATATTGACTCGTGACTACTACGAGTCCGTTCCTTCACTGATGAATGCTCAAGGCTACTTGGATAAACAAATGATTTCTCATGAATATTCTTATTTTAATATATCCCTAGAATAATAATGTCCTGTATATATTCTCGTTATGCTTTTTCTTCTGTTGACAGTTTGAGGTGACATTGTGTGGCACTTCATTAGCACAGAAAAGGAATGTGCCATTGTGGAGGGTCACTTGCCCAGGGCAGAGTTCAGCTGTACAATTCTTGCTCTCTGCTTGACCCTGAGCAATAGAAAAAAAATATCAGAATTACTACTCTTGCATGAAGGAGGGGCTGAGCATCTAGTACATCCTGTCCATGCATTGTTAACTCTGACCGCTAAATCATTAATCTAACACCTGATGATACCGGTGGCTACAGCCAGATGCTGCAGGTGATTAGCACCTGGACTGCTCCCAAAAATACACTCTCCCATTAGTGAGGATGGCTGCTTGTTGCTCAGCCCATGACATCTCCCTCGGCTCCAGAAGCCCTGTGAGTGCTTGCTGCCTGCACATCCCTCGCCAAGGACCAAGGAGCACCTGTCGCACGCTACCACAGTGTGGCAGTCAAAGGGAGGACGCCAGGAGCTCCCTAGCAGGAGAGATGACAGGGGAGAGGATGGGAAAACAGCGTCCGGGTTTCCAAACGTTGGTTCTTAAGCTGCAACCCTAAAAAGGTGTACACACACCTTGGGTTAAGACAGACCTTACTGGTTTCAGTCGCTAATCCTGGCAGCAAGGCTTCCTTGATGCTCATTTCTGCTTCCTACTGCATCCTAAATGGCAATCTGCTTTGGAGCAAATGTCTTTCCTTAATGCAAAGTTACTAAGCACCTGGGGGTATCTCCTCCTCCTGAAGACAGCAAGACCATTACCTTCATTTTGCTGCAATCAGTTACTCCACTTCAAAGTGGCTGCAAACATCAGCATCCTGCGTTGGCATTGCTCTACAGGCACTTTGCATTGATACGAACAGCTCCACAACAGTGAACTGATATGTAGGTGAGGCTGTTAAAATTATTTAGTGTAAGCTACTAAGCAGAGCTACCAGAGAAAGAAGTCTTCTAGAACAGCTCTTCCAGAATATCTCCCCGCATGAACATTCAGGTCCAGAATAAAAAGCCGCTTAATTCTGGAATAATTGCACTGATTACTTTCAATGACTCCTTTCTCAAATTTTGTGAAGTGTCTAAGAATTGTGCGTGTCCCTGTCACCCCGATGAGATCACACTGTTTCACAGAATTCAGAGTAGATGAAGTTACCGACTCCCCCAGGCAGTCTGCTTATTTTTTAATCCACTTACAGTGTTTTGATTCCATGGTGATAAGGACTTTATAAATGATAATTGATAAATGAGATAGAGTTTATATTGGCTCATACGGGGCAGAAATAGTCAAATGCATACAAAATTGCTATTATTTAAAAACTCGACAAAACTTTCCATTCTGAAGTCGATGCAGTGAATAAACTTGGGCAAAATACGTCCTTCAATGTGTCACCAGTGAATGCTGTGAGCATCTGGGTTCGCAGGCTCACACCAAGCTGCTGAGGCTGGACAGCCGGGAAACCACCAAGGAATCGAGAAACAGCTGTCATGTATCTCATAGTATGGGCAGCATCACATGCCTTAATCTTTCCTTCTCCTTTCTTTCTTCTCTTCCCCTGTAAAGATCCAGCCAGCCCAGCAGCCGTTCAGCCACTAGTTTGGGAAGGGGAAAAGCTCTGGATTGACTCACCGTATGGACAAGCTGCCTTCAAAGGAGGTGTCTGGGGCTTTGGCTTCAGTCACTCAGAGGTGCTTCGTTTACTGCAGTAAGTATGATACTGGGAGTTTTAAACTGTTTTTACTTTTCTGTGTTAGTTTCTTTCTTAAACATATTGCCTGCTTTAACTCCTGCTAAGTTCATAGGCACCCTAGAAGTAAGCCAGCCTGCCCATGAGAGGTGTGCCCTGCTCCCGAGGGAAACGGCTGGCATATGTTGCAGGCTCACCAGAAACCATGTTTATAGTCAGAAAAATATGCAAAACTTACACAAACTATTGCAAGCTTGCTCAGTGCATTAATGGAAGAGCCTGCAAAGCTTATGAAACAAATTTGCAAAATGAAAACACATCTTCTCTGTCATACCTGGGGGCTTTAGCTCCATGTTTTACACGTTTTAATGGTCGTTTCTCCAAATCCCTCCAGCCAGCAGCACCGACCGGAGATTGCAATCACCTGATCCTTGCTCAGGGAGGAGTGTGATTGCTGTGACCACGATGGGTGGCACTGCAGAGCCCCAGCATTATACGGACGCTCCCAGCACTGGAGACCCCAGACCCTGGGAAGCACCAGCATTGGTACCCCAGGGAGTCTGGGAGGCGAGCAGCCTGCAGAGCCTTTATAAGTCTTCCTTCCTTTTCTCTTTCATTGTCTATCCAAGCCTAGCTGTCTCTCAAGCCCATGTGAACAAAGACTCTCTGATGCTGAAGCATATCAGCAGAAGTATACATCAGTCCGTTTTTTCCTATCTGTGGGGAATGCAGTGCTCTCTGCCTTGTTTTCTCTCTCATTCGGGTCCTGCACCAGGCGACAGACATTGGTAATTAATTGCCTTGGTCGCTTTTTAGCTGCAGTCTCTTGCTGGAGCCATCACATAAAAAATAGAAGTTAAATTCATGTCTTAGTCCCGTCGTACAATTCCCTTTCTCTGCAAGATACGGTCAGAGCACAACGTGCGTAGCAGCCTCCAGACGTCGGGCTCAGGAGCCAGAATGGCGCTGCTGCTATTTTTGCCAAATGCTGACATTAGTCACGCTAAAAAGGAGAAGCTACCTCTCACGTCACTGTACAATCTAGCAGGATGCTCAGCACCTAGAGCCAAAGGCAGGGGGTAGCAGGGGTCTGACCGCAGCACAGCCAACACGGACCAGGGTGTCCACTGTAAAAAAAAGCCACTTTCCTGCTCAGTGGGTGTAGGACTGTGCTTCCTGATGCTCCCCTTGCCCACTGTAAAAAGGGAGTGATGACAGCCCCATGGCTAGGGCACAGCATCACCTACGGGGCCTTGCAGAGCAGCAGCGTGGGAAGGGCACGCTGAGGTCAATGCCAAGACCAACAGACAGGCAGATGGACAGAAGACCTTATATTTCCAAAAATTAAGAGTGAAACTTTTAGTTTCACCTCCTAGTGAGCCCCCTAAGATTTAGTCTATGGTAAAATGTGTTGCAGACATTTTATACATAACCAAGCACGGTAATAAAGCATGTTATATGAGCTACAAGACATAGTAATAAACAACCTCTGGTGATCTATCTGTCTAAAAGACCCCGTCAAGATTTATTAAAACTTCTGTTAATCATTTATACTTGCCTTTCTGTACCTAAAAGCCTGTGTACAGGAAGATTTGAACAAAATGCCACATTGGGAAGACAGTTTATTACAAGCTCTGTAGTCACTAGCAGCAGAGATACAAGTGCATTTTAGTGGGCATGAGTTGGCTGCAAAGAGTTTTCCGCAGTGTCCGTGTTGGTCAGGAGGGAGAAGCAGCCACCCTCAGTGTGCAGGGGGGGTATCAATGCACACCCACTGCAAATGCAGCCCACCTCCCACCTGCAGACGTGACATCCCCGAACACCTGCTGATGCTCCAGAAGAAGAAGAACCGATCATCTTCGTCATGTTTGTTTATAGAAATTGCTAAAATTACTGCTGTTAATAGGATCTGGGGAAGAGCCACATGAAGCAATTATCCAGGCTTACTGCAATTGACTGAAGTTGTCCAAAAATCACTAAGACAAAGAAAATCTCCCCTGCCATTAATCCTCTTGTAGTCTAGACAAGATCTCACAAAGTATATTCCCATGACCGTGCAGCTCTGCACTGTCACTCAAAGACTGAATAATTGTAAACAGTCCATCAAATTCCAGATTATATCCCCTTTGCCATTTTCAGAGGTCTTTGTGCTGTTTACATTGCTGAAAGTAGAGACATGCTAGGAGAAAAAAATCAGCTGGGAACAGACTTTGCCCTGGAGTCCTTCCCGTGACACCTGAAAGGTGTGGTTTGAAGTCTCCACGCAAGCACTGCTTCTTGCATAAAGCTGTGCATTTTGCTACCTGCAGACGGAGCAGACCAGTGGGCATTTGTTCACCCCAAAATGCAGCGAGACGACACCAACAGAACCAGCAGAATTGCACTAGCAGCTGTGTAAGAAAACGTATTTGATCAAGAGTTATTCTTTGGCCAGGTCTCTACACAAATACTAAGCTGGGCATGGGAGACTGATGCAGCTACCAAGAAACTTCTTCCTGGCATCTACTGAAATGAGCTGCCAAAGTCTGCCAAAGACTGCTCAGACAAAGCAAATGCACTTTCTCAGCGGGAAGTGCCAGCCCATATGTTTTGCCTGGAAAGCAGGCATTAGGTAGGTGCATAGTCAATGATGTGGTACGAGAGCACTCTTCAGCAAAGAGGGGTTGAAACTCAAGTTGAAGACAGTGATAAAACAAACCCTTATACTTTCGAAAAGTCTGCAAATACAGTGAAATATTACTGAAAAACTAAGTGTTAACCTGACAAAGGAAATACCAAATGCTCTTTCTGGCGTAAGTTGTGGTCATGATATAACTGAAGATCTCCCAGAAACCTCAAATTATGAAATATTTGTTTTGAGGAACAGATGACATCCAAAGCAATATTAGAGGAAAGGCAGACTCTCCTCTGATTTTCTCTCTTGTCACTCCAGGTGGAGAGCAGCAGGCATTGCCAATATTGATTTAGCAGGAAAGACCTCAGATGTACTTGAGGGTTTGCTTGGCAAAGGTTTTTTTTTCCTCTGATTTTTGACTTAATATGCACTCAAGTTCAAGCAATCTGCATTAGGTAGAGGTCTAGCAGCTTCCCTCCACTCCTACATTGGCAAAAGCTGATTTTTGCAAGTATCTACTGGTAACCAGAGCTGATGGCTTGGAGGTGAAAACAGATGCTGTTCTGCGATACCCACGGGATCCATCTCTGCCCATGGCATTGCATGAAGGCTAAATCCCATCATGAATGCCACATAAGGTTTCCTTCTTCCCCAAGGCTGCTGGGTATGAAAGTTCATTGACCGAGCAGCTGCACCTCACTGCACGGTGGTTGGTGGGTCCTTTGTGGTCCTGGTGAGTCCCACCAGGATGTGGGAGACTGCAAGAACATGTGTGCCATTGTTCATATAGGTCTTGCTCTGAACAGAGGACCTTCACTCCGTGACTCAGCCCAGGGCTGCTGCCATCAACAGGGGAGCACTGGTGGGGCTGAATCCAACAAGATGCCCCATGGCGCGAGGAGTGAGGAGACCTCCTGCAGCCACTGTAGACCAGGAAGAACTGGATGCAGGGGAGGTGTTGTCCCTCCTTCCTTCAATCTGCGTGGAGGTGCCAGCCACGTTGGAGGGAGCATGCTGCTTCTTACAGGGAGTGTAGCCAGTGCTTCCTTGGGATGAAGGACCCTGTGATATCTTCCCAAGTGCCCAGGTATCTCCATCACCATTGGAAAAGAGAAAGGGGGATATCTGCCCGATGGGGAGGACCAGATTCACAGCCAAAGCCACTTGGAAACCCAGCCTTTGAGCTCTCAAGTTCCTTATCCCAAACAACTTTTCAATAGCTACTGCCCTGTCTTAGGAAACTCATGAACTCTGCTTGTGAGAGCTCCTTGCTTTTCTCTTTCCTTCCCCATGGGAACCACCTTCTTCCCTGGGGTGAGTGGGCTGCTGCAGCTGGCCAGATGTGCCGTTTCTTTGCAGTTCATGCCTGCCCCTATACATCACGAGGTTTTCTTGGCGTGGTGCTGCATTGCAAATCTGCATTAGGAGCATGGCATTAGCGCTGCAGCTCTGTGGGAAGTGCGAGTGCTCCAATTCCCCCAGCGATTAGTAGGTGACAGTTCTGATAAATCAACTGCTTTATCATAAACATGTGCACTCAGCATTAACTCTATATGTGCCCAGCTCTGGATGAAGAGATTATTATTCACCAGGAAAGAGACAGCCTGCAGCAGGGAGATCCTCAGCAAATCCCGCTGAGGAGCTGCCACATCCCTGCCCTGGCTCATCCAAGTGCACACACACGTGTGCCTGACCATATGACACCAACACATAGAAAGAGCATAACCTGCGTGAGTGCACACACACAGGAGAGACACACACATCCCCCTCTGCGGGCTTTGTGTACAGCCAGGCATCCCATGCATTCATGCAGATACACACAGTGATGCAAGGGACTAATCCCAGCTCTTCACTGCTGCATTTCCAATTGCGTGGTCCTTAGAGCTGCTGTGTTACTTGCCAGGCCCCTGAGCAACCAACTGAGATGGCAGCAAGCACTCAGCAGCCCCAACACAGATCCCTGTGCACGTGTGTGCTTGGTGCCTTCTTCATGCCATCATCCCTGGAGGTGGTGGGCATGATTTTCTTATGCAAGGTGGCATGGCCACTGTGTACAGGCCTTCTTGGTTTCCAACCTATCTATCTGCCTTCACCCAGCTTGTAGGACTGACTGTCAACCAGCTTTTTTCAGTCAGAGCTGCATGCTGAGCTTTGCAAAATGGGAAAATCCCATCTCTTGCAGCTGGGAGCAAAGTTGAGAACAGGGAGCAAGCATTAGCCTTTACCTTCTTTGCTTCTCTGTGTCAGGACATGATGACTTGGGGGCACACACTCATGGAGAGCAAGAGGGCTCCTGGTAGGCCAATGCTGAAGTGAGTTTTGGCAGTCCCAAAGCTGTGCTTACCCTGATCTGCTGTTGCTGATGGGAACACTTCCACGCATCACAGCTGGATTTGCAGAGAAGAGATTTGCTACAGCCTGGGCAGTTTGGGGTACTCAACCCAGGCTTGGGCCAGGAATAAAGAGTGATGGAAAAAGGGACATCAAAGGCATTGCTACATTGGGATGCAGCAGAGTCTGCAGCCAAGCAGGAGCTTCAGACAATGGATGCAGGGAGCTGCAGTACACAGGTACCAGTTACCCAGGAACCTGCCCCAAGGCTGAGGGCCACTGTGAGGATCTTCCCTGACCTCCATGCACATAACCTCCCATGTCTGGGGCAGGGGACCACAGTCACACCACAGGGAGAACCGAAGTGGCAGCCCAGGGGCCCATAAATAACCACATCTCTCTGTGCATTGTGGCAGCTCCTCATTTAGTGTGTGTATGTATTTGTGTATTCCTTCTGACATTTTTATTATTATGAGATAGTTCCCCTGAAGGGGGATGAATAATGAAAATGCAGCCTTTGGATGTAGGAGAGTAGGGAAGCAGAGAGTAACTGCTCTGCCTAAAGACACCTGGCTGCAGTGCCACGTCCCCTTCCCACACACCACTGTGCCCAGTGCACGCTCCTGACGCCTCCCTGCCCAGAGCCAGCACCACATTCACCCTCCCTTCCTCCCACAAATGTCTGCCCTTCCCTTGCCATCCCTCCAGTGAGCTCTGGGGTCTCTTCTTCTGCCCCCAGACCCTGCTGCCAGCACCTCTTCCAGAAAGGTGCTCATGGGCATTGGGTCTCCTCTGCTGACCCTCCTGCCCGAGCTCCTGATATTGCATTAAGGACATGGAGGGGGGCAAGGGGACTGCTTTGCAGGCTGCCAGAGGTGACATTCACCAAGGGAGTGTTTGTGAGCATGAGGAGCAGAGTTGTGACATGACGTCCTGACAAGGTATCCTATGTGGATCTCTGGGAAGCTTTGGAAAGCTTCAGGCAAGTGAAAGCAGTGTGGCTGTGCTCACACTCAGGGCTAGAGTGGGCTCTGCTGTGGGCAGATGCGAGTTGTAGGGTGAGTGGGGGGAGTAAATGCTCCCCCCCATTCGGCTCCTGTCGGGGGAATCTCCCCCTGGGCACTGTGGATGGGAGAATGGATGCCACAGGCTGGGTTTGGAGATCAGAAAAAAATCAACAGTATTGGTTTCCGTGGCAACCCTGACACAGAGCTGGAAGTGAGCACCATGGCCCCCATCACTGCAGACATGTGGGAAGGCCCTGCCTGGGTGATGGTTTCTGGACAAAATTATGTCCCCACCATTGCATGGCACTGCGAGAGGCTGGAGACATGTGGGCTGGAGCCAGCTCCGCAGAGGAGGGGATGTGGGGCTGAAGCCATCCATCCCATCCCATCCCAGCTGCCAGACCCAAAGCCCACATCCCCCAGCAGCAGGAAGCTGCTCTTTTTTACTGGGGCTCCCCTTTCCCCATCATGCACCCCAGGGACAAATTACTTGCAGGGGGATTCAAAGCCTGTGGACCTTCCCGGGGTAGCTGGGATGGATGGAGGAGTGTGCTGCAAAATCCTCTAGCCACAGAGATCAATAACACAACATAAAGCCATTTATATCACTATAAAGGGAGCATACAGACTAGAATTAGTTACACTAAAATGTCTGTTGCGGAGTATTAATTGGGTTACTAAATATGTCACTGCGAATGTATTTTATAGGCAGCATAAATTTCTGCATTAATAAGGAGCATTTCTGGTCCTCTCTGTGGCTGCCCATCATGGCGTGGGCTCTGCCGGCACAGGGCTCCCATGGCCTGGTGAGCACAGGGCACCCGGCAGGCGATGCTGCCGGACTCCTTTGGTGCCACATCCCTGGCAAGCCTGCACTGTGCTTGCCAGAGGTGTCCTGATGAAAACACCCTCTGCCCTCCTGCAGGGAGCAGAGGCACAGCTCAGCCCCAGGGCCAGGAACAGTGGCAGGTCAGAATCTGTCCCACTCCTTCACTGGGATATGGGAAGAAGGTCTTGGGGTGACAAGCCAAGTCCCTTTTGCAGGTTTCCCCACGGGACTCTGCTGCTGCACAGCGAGGTGCACAGCCCGGGATGCTGTGCACCGCATGGATGTGCAGGGTACACCAGTACAATGGGACTGGGCAGGGGCTGCGGTCCCCAAGCATCTTGTTTAGGCTCTGGACTGCTGGACTGGGCCCTTCAGGGACAGTGGCTGCAGGTCAAAGTACGACCAAAGATCCATCCATCCGTTTAGGTGTAGATACACAAGTGTAGTTCTGGACCACACGCAGTTGCTTAGCTCTGTTTGTCCCATTTCAGCGCTGCTCCCCCTTTCCTTGTACATCTGCTGCTATCAAATACTTCTTTAAACAGAGAAAGTCAGCTTTCCGGTTGCTTCAGATTATTTTTGGTTCTTGCAACGAAAAAGTTAAAAAAAAAAAAGGGATGTAAGCTTTCCCAGAAATGTGAGCTCCTGCCTCCGTGCTGCCCAAGGGGCTCCTGCCGGCACTCGCACCGGTGGTTGGAGAGTTGAATCTCATCTGTAAGTCACCCTGCCCCTGGCTGTTGTGGGGTGGTCACAGAAGGGAAGCAATCCTGGTTTTACATGAAATATTTAACTGTATCTAAGTTACAGCTGGCATACATCCACTGCAAACAAACATCCGTGGAAGATCTGAACTGTCAGTAAATGCCTATGAAAAGAAGGGAGAAAAACACAGCTTTCAACATTAAAAATATCACTGCAACTTGCTCCTTTTAGCTTAAAGAGTCTCTAAGGGCAAGTCTTTGACCCTGCAGCCCTATTGCTCAGGGCCATTTTGGACAAACACGTATTGAAAGGGCAGCTATTGAATTGGTGATGCTTGATTTTGATTTTTTTTGTTTGTTATTTGGTGAGGCAAATGAAGACAGAAGCAAATAGACATGAGGAAAGAAAAGGGCACACAGAAAAAGGTAAAAATATAATTTCCCATATACTTTGGCTTAGTTGCTGAAAAATGTCAAGCCTACAACCTGCTCCTGTTTCAGATTTGAGAGGAAAGCTTTGGCAGAGGGCTGGCAGCAGCCAGTGAGTTTACCATGGGATCCAAGCCAGACACTTCTTAGGGCGGTAAATGAGATGACAGGAGGAAGCATAGGAGATAATCTGGGGATGAAGAGGTGCAGGCAACACAGGGCTGGCAGCGAGGACTCCCAATGCTCACCTTGTGCCAAGTCGGTCACCCCAGTAAAGGAGGGGATGTCACTGGGACACTGGTCTCAGCCCAGAGGCTGGACTGTTCCCTGTTCAGAAGTCCCTGCTCCTGAGCCATGTGCATGTCTATATAGAGGATTCCTCCTTCTTCTGCTTCAATGCTAGTGACTCACACAGAACTCGAGAAGAAAAAAAATGTATTCCTAAACATTGTTATTTTGGGTTCATGAAAAACAGATTGTTCACTAGGTAACAAGAGAACAACTTGCCAGACACATGTAGAGGTCATGACGACTGTGATTCATCTTACTAATCTAGCAGGTATCTAGAGCCATTTTAAACGTCTTTATGCTTGGCAGTGATTCACATCAACTGCTCCCAAGCACCTTTCCAAAAATGCAAGGTTTCTTTGCTCCTCTGTGATTGTGAGTTGTTCACACAAGGTAAAGAGAAAGCAGTCAAGCACTTGCCAGATAACCATGTGCCTCACCTGAAGACAGAAGGATTCAGACAAATCTGCATTTAATATCTGCACTCAGATAGCAAAATGTGAACACATGCCTTCCTGTACACGTGCATGCCGCAGAGCTCCATGATGGATCTCCTATTTGCATCTGAGTGACTACCTTTCAACTTCAACATCTCTACAGCCTTCATGCACAGCTGGACCAGAAGCATCTCCAGGAGGCTTCTCTGGGAGGTATCTCCAGAATGTGACCCTAGGAGAGCAGAAAAGCTTCTTCACATATGCTGACCTCATACATGCAAGTCTTCATCTCAAGTATGGTGGCAAGACGCTGGGAGAAAGCAGGAGAGATGCTCAGGAAGTCTGTGGGAACCCGAGGCTGGATGAGCATAGGATGAAATGAGATCCTCTAGAGAGGGACTGGTGTGCAGTTTAGATCTGGGAACTTCAGATTCAGACTACAGTCAGTGGGAGTAGGTAGATGGGGCATGGGTGGAAGATCAGTTACTGCATGGGCTACAGAGCAGGGAGAGAGCAAGGGGGGCAGGTGAGATTATGTAGGCTGCTTGGAGAGGTGGAAAAAGACCATCATATTCCCTTCTACATCACATGTGGTGCCTGAAGGAGTGGAGGAACAGGGGAAGGCTGCCCAGACACCACCACCTTCCTTGGCATCACCAACATGTCCCATGTTGCAGGTTATTGCCTCAGCATAGAAGCAGTGAAGTGCCTGTGGGACCTTCTCCAGGACCACGCACTCCCACCACTTCCCTGGTGCGCATATGAGATTGAGGGGTGCAGGGTAATGTCATCGTTCACTTATTCACATGGGTAAAGGGGACTTGGCCTCCTCCCATCCTCCCCTCTCCAGCAGATGATAAAGAGATCTTTCCAAGAGAACGTCCACTGGCAGATTAGATGCTGAAAATAGAGGTCGGATGGGGTCTTGGTAGGCAGGGTCTTTTGCAGCTGAAAGGTATATGCAAGAGTGGGGAAAGGGAGATGGTTGACAGGATTAAATGTACTGCTCTGTGCCTGCCCAGGGAGCACGTTTCAGCAGAGAGGCAGGTAGATGTCCTGGGAACGTCTTGGAGAGCTGCACTGTGCCAACCAAGCATCTGCCATCTCGGTAGGCTGGGATTTAGTCATCTGTTTTGTCAAGACAGCATTTGGGACAGATCTGACCTAAATAGGGACATCTGATTTTAGTCAGAGAAATCGCACTCTCTGTGCTATTTTATTATTAAGGAAACCAATACAGATTAAATCCAAAGAAAAAATGAACCAGTCCTTTCAAGCTGTCTTTATCTGGGAAAGCATGGGTCCCATTTCCATTTGTATTCCAGGGAAGAGATCTTCAGCCTGAGCTTTAATGTCAACACATTGAATTAAAGGGTTTTTCATTAGTTACAAGGAAGGTGAAAATCATCTTCTGCTGAAATGTGATTTGCAGCGGTAAGCTGCAGGGAGATGATTGTGCTCTCTTACGCAACAGGTTTCTGCTCTTCCCCCCACGAGTGTAAACAGGCAAGTCCTGACGCAGGAGGTGGAGAGCTCAGAGCCAGGGCTTGCTTGAGCAGATGTAGCAGGCGGGAGGGCTTTCAGGTCTCCGTCATCATCAATCTCTGTCCACCCCAAAAATGGAGCGTGAGAGTGTTTCATGTTCTTGGGTTCAGAGCTTGGCCATGTCTTGAGATTGGGGACCAGAGGTTTTTAACACGATTTTGGAGTTGGGAAGCAGCTGGATAACATGCCAGGGGCAGGACCCAAGGGCTAGCTGGGCTCAGGATATGTTGCTCATCATGTCCAACACCATGCACATGGGGTGTCAAAGGGTTGAGAAGAGGAGATGCATGACCAGAACAAATTGCTTTTTGGGATTTTTTTTTTTTTGTGGACAGGCCTGTGGAGAGCTCAGCCAGCCAAAGTGGATTTAGGCAGTCAGGGTCAACCAAGACGGTGCTGAGGCTCAAAAACCAGTGCGTAGCTGGTGGTTTTCTTCCCCCACTGCAGCACAGGTAAGGCTCTTTGCAGCACTGAAACTGCGAGGAAGCGCAGCGTGGGCTGAGGATACAGGGATGTGTGCATGCATTCATTCAGCAAGTAAAAACATGTATGTGCAGCTGCATATATTCTATTTACACAATTTTACTAAGGTGTTTTTATTTTTTATTACACTATAAAACTAGAATAAGTGATCAGAAACAAAAGAATTTAGTTATCATCTGCCAAAAACAAGACAGAGATAGAAACGTTGCAATAAATCGCACAGTCCGTAAAAAATTCCAGCGTATTAACAAAAGTGTTGCAAAGCAGACAACAGGTAATGGTAAGGCTGAACATAATTACTAAAGAAAAAATTTATTTTAAAATACTGGGATATTCTCAGTTGAGAAACATTGCTGTTCTACAGTTTAGGTGGCAGGGTGAAATAATATCTGCATTAAGGTGAGGAAAAGCAAAAGCAAGCCTGAATTTGGCAACAAATCCTACCCAGGTCACGATTAGGAAGCGGGAGTACCAAGGCCTTTCTTTTCCATCAGATCGCTCCGCATTTTTACCATACCCTCTGAATACGCGGCTGACACCTCGTCCAGCCCAATTAAAGTGACACACTAAATCTCTGCAAATAGGCTGCCTGCTGCAGCCCTTCTCCACAATCCCAGCGTACCAAGTAATAAGTTCCTTCTTTTTTTTCTGACACAGGCTATGAACCCACGCTGGAGACACAAATTCTCAAAACCTAAATGCAAAACTCTATAGGCTGCTCAGCTTAGCGCTTCGTTAACAAAACCAGACGAAAACTCTCTCAGATTGTCCCTTTTGTCAATTTTCCCCGCCGATACGAGATGTGGAGGCTGACATCGAAACAATGTGCTAGTTAGAGGATTCAGAGCGCATTGACCAAGTCATTTTAGTTAATCAATTACCCATTCCATGGTCCTAATAGCTCTTTAGATCTCATTTCACTTAGCGAAACTGCGAACTCAAGTGCTCAACTATACAATTTATTAATGAAAATTCGCTTTATAGTAATTTTAAAAATTATGGAATGGAAAATAAAGATGATTAACAGTGTCTGCAAAGATTCAACAAACGTATATAAGGTTTTAGAACTTCGTTGTGAATCAGTAAAACTAATCGATGAATAAATGTTATATCAGAATTAATATTAACATAGTGGTAACTTATTCTAATTATTGCATAGCCTATTTTGGAGGGGTAATTTTTATATCAGCATGAGCTGTTGGTCTTTAATCTTTCATTAATTTCATTCATAGCCTTTTATTAATTTGCCAATCAAACTTTGTGTTTGAATTAAAAGCTCTGGGACTTGGACACGTCAAGTCAACCAAACGATTTCAAAATCAGGATTTAGGAATTTAGACAGTTACTTAATTACTGCAAACGCTGAGTTCATTCACAACTGCCTTTTCCTCATCATGACACTCATGGTCACACCCTTCTCCTCATCAGTTTTCTTCCTTCCGTAGCCTTCATTTTTTCTAAGAATAGGTGCACCAGAAAAAAAGTTCTTATAGAAAAAAAAAGAGAATATGGACTATGAAATATGGACTGGTTTGCGTTGCATGTGTTCCACAAGTCACATCAAATTTGTAGCGCAGCTCTGATTGGTGCAGTTCTTAATTATCAAGGTATACCTTTGCCAGTTTTTCTTTCAGATGCACGGAGGGACAGGTGGATCCTCTCAGGATGCGGCCACGAAGCACTGCTGAACTGTCTCGCCTTTGCTTTTTCCTCTCTCGTTGTCCATCACCAGCACTTGTGCACCTTCCCTGGCCCTGACCACAGCCATCCAACACCCTCATGGCAGGACACACACCCAGGCACCTCACAGGTGCCATCCATCATGGCACTGCTGCCTTTCTGCACCTGGGACCTCTTCTCTGCATGCCAACACATGCATATTTGCCATATTTGTCATATTTATAAGTACAAGTCAGTGTTAAAGCTATGTGTGGGACAAGGAAGAGGAAGATAGAGTTATCACAGCAGGCAGGAATG
>NW_009621687.1:72337-72636 GCF_000690535.1 Cariama cristata
ATGGGCATAGCGGGGTCCCTCCTATCTGCATTCGAGGGTTTCAAGCCAATGCATCTTTGTAATGTGCTACTTGTAATGCTACTATCTAGTGACCTTAATGCCCAGCTACTGCCTTGTGGATATGAATATCATGAATATCAAAGCTACTGTGGTGTTTACATTGAGTTAGAAAATTGATCCCATCCCACCCACAGGCACTAGCTTGTTTTCCAAGGTACATATCCTTGTTATTAGTAATTTATAGGCAGCATTTAATATTTCAGACAGGGTGGGGCAAGGAGCAGCAGCAGGGATTGCTG